>NC_090246.1:34608708-34641208 GCF_037325665.1 Littorina saxatilis
TTACACGCTCATAAAAAATGCAGCAGAGATACAAAAATCGGTCCGCTTCCTTCCCCTCCCACATAAACATAACACATACACCAGGCATGAAAATTCTCCGTATTTTCCGTATTTTTGAAAAAAATAAACCGTATTTTTTTTTTTTTTTTTTTTTTTTTTTCCTAGTCACAGTTATAGTAAAATAGTTTTGGGGCCATGTTTGAATCCAATTTTAAGGCTCAGATAGCCCCAGATTGCACCAAATTGCACCCTTGAAAAAATAAATTCCGGGGGAGCATGCCCCCGGACCCCCCCAGAAGTCTTGGCGCTTTGCGCCTGCGAAACTTGGCGCTACGCGCCTGCAAAACTTGGCACTACGCGCCTTCGAATTTTTTTTCAGTATTTTTTTTTTTTTCAGTTTTCATGCCTGTACACACATAAACATAACACATACACACATAAACATAACACATACACACATAAACATAACACATACCCACATAAACATAACACATACACACATAAACATAACACATACCCACATAAACATAACACATACGCACATAAACATAACACATACCCACATAAACATAACACATACACACATAAACATAACACATACACACATAAACATAACACATACACACATAAACATAACACATACCCACATAAACATAACACATACACACATAAACATAACACATACCCACATAAACATAACACATACACACATAAACATAACACATACCCACATAAACATAACACATACACACATAAACATAACACATACGCACATAAACATAACACATACCCACATAAACATAACACATACGCACATAAACATAACACATACGCACATAAAAAGAATGGAAGCAAAGAAAATCATACACGCACAAGAAGACTCGCACACGTCATTCACTGTTTCGTCGACTAACGTCTGCGAGCAATCTGTATCTTGTGTTTGTTTATCTACCGGAATAAATGAAACGTATAAATATCCAGACAAATAAGATCGACATAACCTTCTGGCACTCTGCGATGACGTAATAAGCCACATCAACAAACACTGTCTAAATTCCTCTCGCTTCCTGCAATTCTTCCGCGTTGTGTCATGCATAATGAGAGGAGAACTCCGAGAAGTAAGTAAACGGCACCCTTCTCTGAGAGTTTTCCGATGCCAGACATTTTGAAAAGCGTCGTTCTTCGTGCTGTATACACGGTGTTGTGGGTTTACAGCCCTCGCCAGTCTGGTTCACACTAATAATAATAATAATGATAACGATAATAATGAGGATATTTATATGGCGCAAATCCTAACACAGTTCTAAGCGCCTCACAAAAACATACATAAATAAGTTATTCTATTACACTTTATCAACATAATCGTACACACACTTTCACATCCTATGGAGTCAGATTTAAAGTCCTACTATTAAAGTTATTAGTTAGGGGCATGGTAAACGGAGGGGACATTTTCTTCCACAAAGAAATTCGGGGATAAAATAGTTGGCCGACGGGATTGGAATTTTGTTAGAACCTGTTTTAAGACCTTGTTTTTCCCAATTTTCTGTACATAAAGTTTGTAAATTGACCTCCATTTTGAAGCTCTTTTCTTTGAAAATCTCATTTTCTCATGAGGCCTGAACATTTGTTGGGGAACCTGTGTACGCTCAAGTTCTTCCGCAGTATAGCCTGTATCTTGTTATCTCTCTTGGCACTTTATCGCAAACGACTTTCAGATGGCAAACTGCTCGAGGATGCAAGCCTGGTTCGATGGCCGTTGCGCAATTTAGCGCCCATAAAGCTGCCCGACTTATGCAGCTAAGCGCGGAAAACGTGTGATTAAGCGACTGAAATCACGCCCGTAGCCAACACGATTTCGTACCAGTGTGGAGTGAGTGATAAGCCGTGCTTAAAGTGTGCAAGTGAAGGAGTATGGATAGGGAGATATTGAGGTTGTGAGCACTGAGTTATATCCACTATGTATTTATGTCGCTCGGTGGTGTTAAGTCATCCAAAACTGTGCAGGTGTGAGGGGGTATATGGGGAGATACGTCATCCGAAACGTTAAACGATAAGAGGGTTTTGTGCAGATAAATACGCGTTCTTGGGTGTGTTGTAGTGAGGTCTGCATGCAAAGTAGAGCGAACGTTAAGTCATCATAAAAGTGTGTATGTGTGAGAGACTTAGTAGAGAGCAGAGAGATACTGATGTGATAAGTCATCCCCAAACTGTTTAAGTGTGAAGGAATATATATATATATAATGCAGCGACAAGTCATTCCAACTGGGTGTGTTAAAAGGAGTTGGTGTAGATAGTCATGTGAACTAATGTGTCTGGTACGTACCGTGAGGTGTGTTTATATATATATGCATAGTCATGACTTCATGGTCGTTTTTGACACTGATTCGGCGCTAAGGTATCTTAAACGATTCTGTACGAAACTGAGTTGTTATTAAAGTGCATTGTACTGTTACGAGTCTCTCTCTCTCTCTCTCTCTCTCTCTCTCTCTCTCTCTCTCTCTCTCTCTCTCTCTCTCCCTCCCTCTCTCTCTCTCTCCCTCTCTCACCCTCTCTCTCACCCTCTCTCTCACCCTCTCTCTCTCTCTCTCTCCCCCCTCTCTCTCTCTCCCTCTCTCTCTCTCCCTCTCTCTCTCTCCCTCTCTCTCTCTCTCTCTATTTTTCTCTCCCCCTCTCTCTCTCTCTCTCTCTCTCTCTCTCTCTCTCTCTCTCTCTCTCTCTCTCTCTCTCTCTCTCTCTCTCTCTCTCTCTCTCTCGTAATCCGTAAACGAAACAGGGCGATACTCCCTTACAAAGCATACACGCGCTCGTAAACATACACTCACAGACACACACCATTTATATGACCACACGCAAACACCCAGGTACGCGCAAGTGTGTGAAAAGCACACCGGAATTATTGGAATAGGATTATATATAATGAGTAGGATGTACTTGTTTTGGTTTACTAGACATGTGCATTTGTATGCTGGTGCTTGAGATGTGCTCATCTCCATGAAAAGGGCCCAAGGCCTACTCATTAAAACATTCAGACTTCAGACTCTCTCTCTCGCGCTCTCTCTCTCTCTCTCTCTCTCTCACTTTTCATCTCTCTTGCGCTCTCTAAAGCACATTTCTACTTGCAAAACCCATCGAACAGCCATTTCCGGTGCTCGATCGCGGACATTTTTAGCTTTGAAGGCTATTTACGGGCAAATATCAATCGCTCCCTGACTTTTTATACATCGAGAAACAAACTTAGTCATCGCTGAATCAGTAGCTTACCTTAAATCCCGACATAAATCAAACAATACCTAGAAAACAGACAAAACTTGCCTTCACACGTGTCATGAGCGGCCTTCGGCTTCTGTTCGGCCTTTGACCGGTTATCCCCCGTGGTGTATCAGTACTCTCTTGTTCGGAACATCGCTCTACGGTCCCGTGACTTCCCTTTGCTTTCCGTTTTCGTCTTTCTTGTGTATCGCGACATCTTGATTACGATACGGCGAAGGTTTGTGTATCGAATTAATAATCTGGTATACTCTCTTTCCTCTCTTATCCATGAAGGTGTATAGCCTATAATCGACTATCTTTGCTCTCTTTCTGCATGTAAGTGACTGCCGGCCTCTTTGCCTTTCTTGTCTCAGTAATAAAGACATTTGGCGTTACTTTCCAGTTCGTCAGATCTTGTGTTTAGGCCTAAAAAAAAATAGGTGTGGTTACGGTAACCCGACCTACCCTATTTTTAGGGGCCGATCCTATAACTTTTTATTACATTTGTCAACAAAAAAAAACCCCCAAAAACGAGTGCAAAAAACGCAATGAAAGCGAAAGCGCCCGTGTTGCACACTTATTTCCCTGTCAAGTAGGTTTAATTTGTACACATTAGAAAAAAAAGTTATAAAAAAAAGTGATTGCCTACCTACCTACCCTATTTTTATTGGCTATGTTACCGTAACCACACCTATTTTTGTTTTTGTTTTGGCCTTAGTAGCGTTCGAGGTTGGGACAGAGGCTGAGGATGAAGACAAAATTGGGGTTTAACTTCCTCAGTCGCAGAAGTGGCCAGTTGGAAACATTTTGAGTAATAAAAGCTTCAGGAGGAAAGGCGCTTGTCAACTTCTACTCTTATTCTTTCTGGTGTTATGAACCGATTCTGCGCTACTCTTTCGTGCGCGAAGCTTCCCTGTAATTTAATCTTAAACTTGCTTATTCTCTGGTGCCTGATACTGCGGGCTTCACGTTAACCTCGTAAAGGATTGTGTTGATCGCTGTTTCCTAGTTCTACAACCTCGTATACATATATCTTGAGTCGGTTGAAGTAAAGCCTACTTTGTCACTTGGGTGGTGCTAGGTTTCACAACGAATCCTCACGCGTGCAATGTGCTGCTTTGCTTGCTGTTTCGAGTGCAATATCAGCGAAGAAAGTCACAATCTTTCGAACACTTGAAGTTTAAAGATGCATTCCTCCTTGTGTAAGCCAACTTCCCAACCCTCGTTTATATGATTCTTGGCATTCTTGGCATTATGTCTTCATCATGATTCAAAAGCCTGTATCATAAGTTCGTCCTGTAGATTTGGTGTTGTTCCTTTTTTTTTTTTTTTTTTTTTTTTTTTTTTTTTTTCTTTTTTTTTTCTTCTTTTGCCTCAGTTGCATGCAGTCCGCTTCAAACTGAAAAATAAATGAAAAGAATGAAACCCTAAGTTTTTTTCTTTTTTTTTCTCTTTTTTCTTTTTTTTTTCTCTTCCTTTTCTCTTCTTTCTTTCTTTCTCTCTACAGCTGAGCGTCCTTCTTCATTGGCGTTTTATAAATTTATCAATTGTATGTGGTTTTCTACAATGGACAAAATCTTGCATCTTTAATGTTGGTTATTGTCTTACATATGTCTGTGTTTGGGTTGACTTAAGTGTTGTTTGTGGCGGTGTCATGATGGAGTTAACATAGTAACAATCACAATAAGTAAGAAGAAAAGCAAATTGTAAGCGTGCTAAAGTTTTCTTAGTAACCGTTCTCTTTTCATACAAGTGGTGTTAAGTGTAACAATGTAAGTTCCGCCTTTACCCCGGTACCGTTCTCCTTTTAGCGAAACGAAAGAAAGAGGGGGCGGTGAGGGAAGCCAGAAAAGAAGTATATATGATACACTATTCTACGTTTCGTATTTGTTTCTCTTTGTCAAACATTATTTTAATATCAGTGGGAGTTCCGTATCTATATTTGCTTATGCACATCTTTCCTATCAAAATCAAGTGATTTATATATTTGCATTTTGCAAAATGCAAAGATTTGGTGTTGTTGATTTTTTTAATGTTTCAACACACTCTGAAAATATCACAGGAAAAATATTAGCAGCATTCTTCTTCTTCTTCAGCGTTCCAGAATTTTCTGGTTACGTGTGAGCTCGTTTGCCCATTTGGGTTCCCCACACTATGCTCTGAGAGCATAGTCAGCTTACTCCGCTTTCGTTGAGTAGGCATGCTGGGTGTTTTCGTGTGTCCATAACCCACCGAACTCTGACATGGATTACAGGATCTTTTCCGTGCGCACTTGGTCTTGTGCTTGCGTGTACACACGAAGGCGGTTAAGTCACTAGCAGGTCTGCACATAAGTTGACCTGGGAGATCGGAAAAATCTCCACTCTTAACCCACCAGGCGGCAGCGATCGGGATTCGAACTCACGACCTCCCGATTAGGAGGCCGACGTCTTACCACCACGCCACTGCGCCCGCCATATCAGCATTCGTATTAGCGTTGTAGATTTTTAGCGTCAATCGGTGTTGTGTGTCTTTAAGGGATATAAAAAGCAAATCAACCAACCAGCTAACATTTATGGATTTACCTCCCAGTAGGCTGTCTCCAAATCGAATTTTGTAATTCCCTCATCAATGACACCTTGTTTTCACGATTTCGTTCTTTTTAAATTAAGACATAAACAGAATTCACATAATCCTCTGAGAAACTATGTCTCTCGGACTTGTCTAGGTTTAAGAACATTGGATCGGATTTGTCGGGTTTACTTGTTGTAAACGAGGTTGACGGTCGTATAACAATACCATTTTTACTAGTTAAGTTCGTGGAGGCGGAAGGAAGGGATTAGAACCGAAGGGAAGGCGAGAGAATTTAGGAGGAAGAAAGGGAAAATCGTGGAATAGTGGGTGTGGCGAAAGAAAAGACAAAAATACTCGACATCAATCAATCAATAGGCTGTCTCCAAATCGAATTTTGTAATTCCCTCATCAATGACACCTTGTTTTCACGATTTCGTTCTTTTTAAATTAAGACATAAACAGAATTCACATAATCCTCTGAGAAACTATGTCTCTCGGACTTGTCTAGGTTTAAGAACATTGGATCGGATTTGTCGGGTTTACTTGTTGTAAACGAGGTTGACGGTCGTATAACAATACCATTTTTACTAGTTAAGTTCGTGGAGGCGGAAGGAAGGGATTAGAACCGAAGGGAAGGCGAGAGAATTTAGGAGGAAGAAAGGGAAAATCGTGGAATAGTGGGTGTGGCGAAAGAAAAGACAAAAATACTCGACATCAATCAATCAATATGAGGCTTATATCGCGCGTATTCCGTGGGTACAGTTCTAAGCGCAGGGATTTATTTTTTTTATTTTTATTTTTATGCAATTTATATCGCGCACATATTCAAGGCGCAGGGATTTATTTATGCCGTGTGAGATGGAATTTTTTTTTACACAATACATCACGCATTCACATCGGCCAGCAGATCGCAGCCATTTCGGCGCATATCCTACTTTTCACGGCCTATTATTCCAAGTCACACGGGTATTTTGGTGGACATTTTTATCTATGCCTATACAATTTTGCCAGGAAAGACCCTTTTGTCAATCGTGGGATCTTTAACGTGCACACCCCAATGTAGTGTACACGAAGGGACCTCGGTTTTTCGTCTCATCCGAAAGACTAGCACTTGAACCCACCACCTAGGGTAGGAAAGGGGGGAGAAAATTGCTAACGCCCTGACCCAGGGTCGAACTCGCAACCTCTCGCTTCCGAGCGCAAGTGCGTTACCACTCGGCCACCCAGTCCACATAGTAAATCGCGAACGCAAAACACCACTCCACAAAGATTATCACGTCTTGCAACCAAAAGTGGCTGCCCTTCTTCAACTCAAGCTCACAAAAAAAAGACAAAATGGAAGGAGAAGAAGAAAACGAAGAAAGAAAGAAAGAAAGAAAAACCCGAAGAAATAAAGAAAGAAAATAAGAAAAAAAACGGAAAGAAAGAAAGAAAGATTAAGGACAAAGAAAGTAGAACAAGAATAAACTCCCAGCTGTCAGACACAAAACTATGGCATTATGAACGCATTTATCAAGACAAAGAAGAAAAAGACAAGAAAAGACAAAGACAACAAAATCCCTCTCATGTGTCAGACAAAAACACAGACATTACGATCGCACTTATCAAGATTTGGTCGACAAGCGTGGGTATGGTGTTTATTAGTATATATATACATCAGCAGAAGACAAAACGACTTGGACACTGGAAAGCTTTCGCCGGTGCAAGAAATCTCGGAGATTTATGGCTGTGAAGGTTCGCAGCTCTACAAGAAAATATAGTGGTGTCGTTGTCCGTTGTCGTCTTGTGTGTCACCACGGAGAGAGAATGAACGAGTAACTTGATAGTTTGTTGGGATATCCGTCTAGTTTATCAGTTGAGGGATCAGTCTTGCTCCCGACGCTTTTTGTTTCTTCTTAAAACGTTGCGGTCAGTCAAGAAAATTGGATATTCTTGACATTTTGAGAAAAAATAGTCGTTGTTCATTGTGTGTGTGTATGTGTGTGTGTGTGTGTGTGTGTGTGTGCGTGCCTGCTTGCGTGCGTCCGTCCGTGCGTGCGTGTGTGCGAACGAGCGAGCGTGCGTGCTTGTGTCATGAACATCTTTTACAGGTGGCATCCGGTGGCAAAAAAGCGGGCGGGGTGGTTTAACAACTTCAGAATGATCCATTTTTAATTTTCTACGGCATTAGTCAAACGGTGGAGCACGCATTGCTTTTGGACAGACTGTGTGCCCTGTTAACGGCCACAAATAGAATGGACAAGATGTGAAGATGAACAGCGACATGAGAAGACACATTGCCAAAGTCTGCCATCGATTAGCGCCACACTACTGTCAGTCCGCATGAGAGGAGAGAAAGAAGAAGACAAGTCGCGTAAGGCGAAATTACTACATTTAGTCAAGCTGTGGAACTCACAGAATGAAACTGAACGTAGTCCGCCGCTAGTGCAAAAGGCAGTGAAAGTGACGAGCCTGTTTGGCGCGGCAGCGGTTGCGCTGTGCTTCATAGCACGATTTACTGTACCTCTCTTCGTTTTAACTTTCTGAGCGTGTTTTTAATCCAAACATATCATATCTATATGTTTTTGGAATCAGGAACCGACAAGGAATAAGATGAAATAGTTTTTAAATCGATTTAGATTTAGGCTCTGCGCCGGGGAGTGGTGTACTTTGATAATGGTTTGTTGTTGTTGCTCTTTAGGTCGTTTCAACAGTATTAGAATACGGGTGTTAAGATGTATAAAGATATTGACGCACGCACGCACGCACGCACGCACGCACGTACGTACGCACGCACACACACACACGCACATCCGCACACGCACACAGCCATGCTGACAATGACGCTGATGAGAGGGGTGAGACAGACAGCAGACAGACGAACAAACAGACAGACAAAGAGCTAGATACAGAGACAAACCATTTCAAGATAGGATTGCCACCCCTACAGCACAGGAAACAACGGCATTGTCTTTAACATTACAAACTTTAACGAGCAATGACAAATTCATTACACATTCCACCATCTCTCTCTCTCTCTCTCTCTCTCTCTCTCTCTCTCTCTCTCTCTCTCTCTCTCTCTCTCTCTCTCTCTCTCTCTCTCTCTCTCTCTCTCTCTCTCTCTCTCTCTCTCACACACACACACACACACAAAAGCCACAAAGACAGTATACGACACACAGGCTCAAACCACGACATGACACGACAATCTCTCCTTATTGCGATTACTAGGGTTTTCTCTCCTTTGATCGCTATCGACCGCCGTGTCAGAGAATTCAGTGTCCCCAATCAGCAATGTTCTGTGTTGGATTTCCTCGTATGTTTTTACCGCGCACGTACCAAGCATGGGGCAGTAATAATATCTTTTTCTTGTTGTGCACCAAGTATCACGCGCACTATGAAGGGTTTATTTGGCTTTGATTGCTATCGACTGCTTTGTCACGCAATTCGATGTCCGCTATGTTCAGTGTTGGGTTTCTCCTCAGCTCACAACAATTAGCATAGACCAGTAATCATTATCCCTTGATGTTGTGTACAAAAGCTTGTTTTACGTGTTCTGTGTGCGCTTTTGTCTGTTTGGAATTGAGTGTTTGCCTATTTCAGTATTTGCTAGTTTTCAGAGTATGCGTGTGATGGCTTAGGCCAAAAAGAAAAAATAGGTCTGTTTACGGTAACCCGACCGACCCTATTTTTTTCGCGCGACCCTAGACTTTTTTTTGGCATTTGGGGAAAAAAACAAAATCTTTTGGGTTTTTTTGCAAAATAACGTAAAAATATGTTTTTTTGGAAAAAAAAAAAAATAAATAAAATCCCGACCTACCGACCCTATTTTTTGGCCTATGTTACCGTAAACAGACCTCTTTTTTTTTGGCCTTATGAAAATGATACATATTTTCTATGAGCATTACAACCAGAAAACAGTGGAGCATGAAAACCATGATCAGGAATAGCTCAAGGGTAAGGCAAAATGCCCCCACAACAACGAATGACAGCACAATAGCCAGTAACAGAATAACGCTGTTGAGACTGGCTGAAGCCAAAATACACCAAAAAAACAGTTAGCTAATGACACCGACTGGAAGCATAACAGCCTGAACCAGTTAATAATACAAAGCCTCCAGTCACAGAAAGCAATATTGGTAATACTTGCTGGAGTGTAGCTTGCCATACATAACCCAAACCAGCTCAAAGAAAACAATATACAGACTCAATAACCAATAAAAGTAAACGTGTATGAGCGGTTTAGCTATAATGACCCATATCAGTTAAACGACAACCACAGTAACAAAATTTAGTATCGTTTAGCATTGTCTACAGCCACTACAAACAGCAAAATAAAGGCTGTATACAGCCCCTATAACCCGTGTCAGTGGTCATTTTGCAACAAGCTGTGGCCATGGACAGTGAAACCAAGTCTTCAGTGGGAATAAACAATAACAGTTAAACATACAGGAGTGTCAATAGATATGATAACCAAAAGCCAGTCAAACGAAGTTTACAGCAACATCAACCAATAAACAATAACAATTACACATACACGAGTGTCTATAGATACTGATAACCCCAAACCAGTAAAACGAAGTTCACCGCAACATCAACCAGTAAGTTAACCCGCAGCACTGTCTGCAGCCGCTACAACAACATCATAGCAGAGCAAGAAAATATACAGCGTAAACAGCAAAAAACATTAAAAACGCTGGTCTGTGGCCGGGGACAGTGGAGAATAACGAGATGCGATCGATCATTCTTTTTCGCCATGCACTGATCCGGGCAAGGGATCGCACAACAATGTGGAGTGTATTAGGCGAGACATGTCCCATTCCCCCGCACGCCGGAACACGTATCGTTTGACGGCAGCCATATTGGTTTTGAGTTTTCGTATTGGCTGCGGATCAAACGAAAAAGGACTAAGCTACAAATTAGGGGGTCGGAGATGGCGTGGGGGGGGGGGGGGGTGGCTGGGGGGAGAGGGAGGTGGGAAATGGGGAGGGGTATCTGAAGTAAAGGAGGTGGAGGGGTTTGGAAGAAGATGCACTGCGAGTGACCTTTATAAGCTCAGCCGGTCAAATGAAGAGAAACCCGGAAACAGAGGTTGAAGGATGTTGTGCATGCATGTGATTGAGTGTGTGTGTGTGTGGGGGGGGGGGGGTTACGGATAAAATAAGAGAGGGTTAGGGTGTATGTGGTATCATGCAGTGATATGTATATGCCAGGAATAAATTAAGAAAAACTTCGAAATGAGAAGGTTGTGGGGGGGGGGGGGGGCGAGCAGGAAGAGAGATGGTGTAGAATCAGTGGTCGGGTGAAAAAAGGGGTGGGGGATTTAGATAAGGGTGGAGAGAGAGAGAGTGAGAGAGCGAGAGAGAGAGAGCGAGAGAGAGAGAGAGCGAGAGAGAGAGAGAGCGAGAGAGAGAGAGAGAGGGTGTAGTGGTATGGGTCATTTGAAGAGAGACCATGACATGAAAGGAGGGGTGGATAAAGAGGGACTGTAGTGTCAGTGGTAGGTTTAGTACAAGCTGAGCATACAATCGATTGTCATAGTAAGTGGATAATACTTGAACATAAAACGTCGTGATGGCAAACTAGTCTTCAATCCTTTTCCTTTTGAACTGGTCGGGGCCGGAGGAGGATACCAAGGTATAGATATAGACTCAAGATAATAATAATAATAATAATAATAATAATAATAATAATAATAATAATAATAATAATAATAATAATTTATAACGCGTACATATCTCACCACAAGGCGACTCAAGGCGCACTCAAGATCAAATGAATAGGAGCTTAGAAATAAGGACCCCCCCGCGAGTTAGGGGGAGTCCCATATTGGTTGGGACCAGAAAGAATTTACCCGATGCTCCCCAGCATGTCGTAAGAGGCGACTAACGGATTCTGTTTCTCCTTTTACCCTTGTTAAATGTTTCTTGTATAGAATATAGTCAATTTTTGTAAAGATTTTAGTCAAGCAGTATGTAAGAAATGTTAAGTCCTTTGTACTGGAAACTTGCATTCTCCCAGTAAGGTAATACATTGTACTACGTTGCAAGCCCCTGGAGCAAATTTTTTATTAGTGCTTTTGTGAACAAGAAACAATTGACAAGTGGCTCTATCCCATCTCCCCCCTTCCCCCGTCGCGATATAACCTTCGTGGTTGAAAACGACGTTAAACACCAAATAAAGAAAGAAAGAAAGAAAAGAAAGAAATAAGGAGTTAAGTGAGGAGGGGTGGAGGAGGAGGAGGGGGTTAGTAAATTTTAAGGGGCTTATTGTCCGTCAGGTCTCAATTGCCTATATTGGACATGAATTGGTTTATACGATTCGAGTTTTTACGCCCTCACAGCTTTTGATGTATGCGTGTTTAGGTGGTATCAGCCATCTGCACTTATGGTAGAATGACCAAGATCTTTAACGTGCCATTGTGGTGACAAGGGGGTGGGAGATGGATACCGTCTCGGGGTCCGCACATACAGTTGACCCGTGTCCGTCCCGGCCCGGATTCTAACCAGCGACCTTTCGATCACAAGTCCAGTGCTCTACCACCTGAGCTACCCGCCCCCCCCCCCCCCCCCCCCCGGAGGGAGTTGAGGAAGAGAGAGGTTGTAGTATCAGTGGTATAGGAGAGCGTGCTCGGTGAACAATCGATTGTCCTTGCAAGTGGATAACACTCTAACATGAATCCTTCTGACTTTGTGATCAAATTAAGTCCTTTTCCAGTGAGTTGGACAAATATCTGCCCTGTTCCAGTGAATTGAAGAAAATTCCGTCCCTTTCCAGTGAGTTGGAAAAAAAACTCTGCCCTTTTCCAGTGAACTTGGGAAATTCCGACTTTCGTGTCATCTGTCACAGTGGCACCAGGAACAGTTCTGAAGATTTCCAGCTTGTTGCTTTTCCGCTCCACTTAATCGGTAAATCCTCAGACGAAATCGTTCAGTTTTTACGAGCTTGAGTTTGACGTGAGCGAATTACAATAAATGTCTGTGCGACGATCACGTAATCAAGTGCGCTTTGCGTACTAAGGGAGCTTGCTTTTAAGTTGTGTGGCACACAGTTTTTTCTTTCTTTGAAGTTTCCCTTTATTGAAAAGGATGAAAGTTTGAAAAACTGCTGACGTACGCATGTACGCATGCACGCACACACGTAATCAATCCGTTTCTTCATTCTGTCTTTCTCTCATCTCATTTCTGTCTCTCTTTGTCTCTGTCTCTCTGTCTCTCTCTCTCTCTCTCTGTCTGTCTCTCTGTCTCTGTCTCTGTCTCTCTCTCTCTCTCTCTCTCTCTCTTTCATATATAATACTATAGCGTGCTTTTTGTTCGTGAGTGTGTGCTTGTGTGTGTAAGTGTGTCCGTGCGTGCGCGTGTGTGCATGTATGCACGGATACGAAACTGTAAAACCTAAATTCATTCACACCGGAACAGAAAGAACACATCATTCAGCTCGACTCCAATCAGTGACTACTAATCCTTCATTACTCTTCACAACCGAGCATCTTATACTAACATGGAGATGAATGTATAAATCTATGAACAGAAAATATTGAGATAGAAAAATAACGGGGGTCTGAATATAATGGAGGCTTCAGACAAATAACGGGGGTCTGAATATAATGGAGGCTTCAGACAAATAACGGGGGTCTGAATAATGGAGGCTTTATTGTAATGAGGCAGAAAGCACCACCAACGAAAAAACACAACTCACTGACTTTTCTTCTTCTCTCCCCCTCTCTCTTTCACACCATCCAACCGCTGGCTGTTGCAAATGCTTTCAATCATTCTGTGTTTCGCCGCCTCTGACATATATTTACATGGCATTCCTTTTGAGCTAAGGGAATGCACTCTTGTGTACTGCCCTCTCTCGTTCTCTTTTCTCTTTGCCTCTCTTCCTGTAGATTTCCTCTTTTTTTCGCCAGCGAAGAGGAAAAAAACTCTTGAGATGTTTAGGACGGGAAAGGAAGGAAGCGGATGGGGAACGAGGGGAGGGGGGCGGGAGGGGAATGGGGGGGGGGGGGGGTGTGAAAAAAGCTTTCCTAAAGCTTAGCGATAAGGCTTCAAATCCGGCGCGAAGAAGTAGGTTAAACTTACCGTGTTAGTTTTAAGGCCCTATAGACTGCGGCGAGTTGACACGTTAGTGACCTTTGCAGTGATATGCGACACCGCTGTTGTCAGCGTGTGTCAGAGTGTGTGTGTGTCGTTGTGGTTGTCAAGCTTGTGACTGGTTCAGTGCGGAGATATACAGCCCTATATCTACTACCCTGAAGCTAACATATAATGCATGCAATTAACATTCAAGTGGGCGATAGCGTCAATATATCACCCTCCTCCTCTCGGTTCAGGTCACAGCGTTACTTCTTCTTCTTCTGCGTTCGTGGGCTGAAACTCCCACGTACACTCGTGTTTTTTGCACGAGTGGAATTTTACGTGTATGACCGTTTTTTACCCCGCCATTTAGGCAGCCATACGCCGTTTTCGGAGGAAGCATGCTGGGTATTTTCGTGTTTCTATAACCCACCGAACTCTGACATGGATTACAGGATCTTTTTCGTGCGCACTTGGTCTTGTGCTTGCGTGTACACACGGGGGTGTTCGGACACCGAGGAGAGTCTGCACACAAAGTTGACTCTGAGAAATAAATCTCTCGCCGAACGTGGGGACGAACTCACGCTGACAGCGGCCAACTGGATACAAATCCAGCGCGCTACCGACTGAGCTACATCCCCGCCCGTCCTGTAATCCATGTCAGAGTTCGGTGGGTTATAGAAACACGAAAATACCCAGCGTTACAATACTGGAGGTTGTCAGTCGAGAATATCTCTGCTAAACACACCCGCACGCACGACTGCACACACACGAGGACGCACGTACCCTCTCACACACACACACACACACACACACACACACACACACTCAATGAGGGAGACAGAGAGAGAGAATGGGAGAGAGGGAGTGTGTCGTATCGATTGTAGGACTCGACTTGAAATTTGCCGTTAAAAGTTCAGATGGCCCCAAAAGCAGACAGGGAAAGTTCAGCTGAACTTCCCACTACTTGGCCACCTCCAATTACAACTTTGGCTCAGTTTTGTTAAGTCGTCAGTTTTACTGGGCTGTAGTAAGGTGGTAAGACCTGGAGCTACAATGGACCCCCTCTAAACGACCACCAAAAAAGACGAGAAAACCAGGTCTCAAAATGGTGGGAGTCTTAAAACGAAGGTACAAAGTATGAAGGTAATTAACTTGACATTTAAAAAAAAACTAGGGTTTTCAAAGGGGGTGACCTCGAGAGAGAGTCTTACGGGGTTCCACTGTATAATAAATGCTCAAGCAGCAAAGGTTGCCGTGTGTCTAAGTGTGGGTGCAGGATATCTGAGATACGCTATCCCGAGGTCCCGTAGAGATTTTGGTGTACGTTTATCACGGGCAGGATGGCATTTACGGCGCCGTAAACCGCTCTGGCCCCGGCACTTTTGGCAGTGCTGTGCTTGTACTGTGCACAGAGAACGGGGTATTCATCATTCATGTTAGTCTGAGGAAAGAAAGTGACAGCTTCGGTTATTTGTGTTTGGTAGAATAGTGGGAAACGATGGTTAGAATATAGTTTCATGTAGAGATACGCGGCGCGAGCGTCTGTGCGCATGTACGCGCCGTTCCGACAAGCCCGCCGCGCGCGCTCTCGCATGCACGCGTACGCACGCACGCATACGCTCGTGCGCGGGCGCACACACACACACACACTCACACACTCACATACACACACACACAATAACGAACTGTTCATTTTCACTCAATACATGAAACTAAACTGCCACACACACACACTCACATACACACACACACTCACATACATACACACACACACACACACACACACACACACACACACACACACACACACACACACACACAATAACGAACTGTTCATTTTCACTCAAAAGATGAAACTAAACTGCCACGTTGCAAAGCAAGTTTGAACTGTATAGTTTACTACCCACTTTGCTCTAGATGTCAGTATTGTGGTACGTTTTGCCGCTTGTAGTCTAGCTTTGACGGAGACAGCTGCAAATGATTGTTTTGACTTAATGCACCTATCTGTATGCAAACAGTCTTTTTATATAATATTTTACTCCGTAGAGTAAACAACACGCCCTTATCTTTGCTGCGGAGAACTGATTTGATGTGAATATTTTATACACGTTCATTAGCTTTTTACCTGTACGCATGGACAAACTAGTTACAGCCTCTATAGATCGTTGAGCTCAACTGACAATGTAAATAGCGAGACCTTTTTTCCTGCCACACTAAAAACACCCCAGCACTCACTAATAGATCTTTTTTGATAGTGAACAAACAACGGCCAGTTGCTAAGGAAAATAATAGGTCGTGTCTGGCCAAACCTTGCTTCAATAGACGCACGGGCCATGGAAAGGGGGGGGGGGCGAGCTGGGGGGGGGGGGGGGAGAGAGAGAAGAAAAAAAACACAAGCAGAGTTTGCACACGCAAAGGGCAAAGGTATTCGACCTCGCGAACTGACATGATCTGTAAGCTCTGTGCTTTTGTTTGCCGAAGCGTCCGTTTTGACCGTGGGCCGTGTGACGCGGCCATTACCTGCCCTATCATTTGGCTGACCGTTCAGGCGTTATGCTCTCTCTGACTGGACCCAACTCGGCCACTGTTAGGAACGTGTACTTTCCTCGCTTTTCCGGTTTAGTGCAAGTCCAGTTCAAAGGATAAGCATTGTTTTGGGTTGGGTTTTTTATGGTGTGAAGTTATGCACTGCATATTTGTTGGATTGGTTATCTCGGGGGGCCGTGTTTGTTGGTTGTTAGTTTCGTTGCGAATTTGTTGTTCTTTTGCTTATTAGATTGTTCGCGCAATAACTGACCTTTGTGAAGGTTTTGCTTCAAAACCAGTATCTGAGATGTGTGTACTACTGACAGACTGTATTGCTGGTACCGTAGCAGTATCGTCACAGTGTGTCACAGGTAACTTCCTCGAGACTTGAGCGTCGACTATTTGACGACTATCAAAAAGTCCACATCAGAGCCCCACCCCCGCCCGGCCCCACGGACCTTACTACACAAAGTCCACCCACCCCTTTCCTTAGTTTCCATGTTTTATATTATCCTCGTCAAGATAACAAAAAATGTACTCAACAGAGTACACAATTGGCACGGATACACAAGGAAGAGGATTTCGTCTACATCCTCGTGACGTTTAGGCCCGATGACCTTTTCCGCGGAACCTTTCGTTTTTCTGGTGTAAACAATGTTTATTCATATTTTACATGTTCAGGAAATGTACATCGACATAAGGTGAAAACAACAACAAACCTACGGCTTATGGTGGTGTCTTCAAACACATTTACAAGAAGAACGACTTCTGTTACAATGGGTTTTGTTGTGTACATCTATTCCTAAAATGCTTGAACTGGCTGCTACATTTCTGAACTTAAAGCTGTGGTCTATTCATAAAAAGGTGGAGGGTGGATGTTAAAAAAAATGGCCGCCAACGCTGCACAGAACTGTGTACCAAATTCTGTACAGCGAAGGCGGCCTGAATCCTGACCTACACTGCTTGCGCGCACCTCACTGTGTCATTCAACGTTCGACTTCGGCCGGGGTAACTTCCGGTCGGCTCTACAGCGCTCACGGATGAGCAAACCCCTTTCCAAAGCAACCGAAGACAAAATAAAGAGAAAAAAAAACTATCACGAAAAACAGCATTACATTTCACTTACTGCAAAACATTCTGGAGCAGCTTTACAAATTACCTTCATTGCCTATAAGAGTATGTTCCTCATGCCCTGCAAAAGCGTCAAACTTCCCCATTGCTAATCCCTCTTGTTTTGCACACATGTGTTACATCAATCGCAACACATGGTCTTTTGTCGCCATTTCCCTGACGGTGTCACGAGATGACCTTGACACGTCTACTTGCAACAAACGAACGAAGTTTTACCTAACTTTAGTGAATATAATAGAAAGGGTCAGTGCATCACCAAACAACGGTGACAGAATTTGCTGCATTCACTCGTTACCAAAACAAGAACAGACGTCTAAGGGGTCAATTCCAGGAATAGCCTAAAAAAGAATGTGTTAAAACTTGCTACCTATTGCCATATCCGGTACAACTGTTACGTTTCGGTAAAAAGACATCCAAGCACGCCTGCCAGTTTTGTGTACACTGGAAGAAAGTCGTTCACTGGTCTACAAATGGACTTTGAGCACATGAGCGTAAGTAAACATTCAATATTTGGTCATAAAAAATGTTTTGCGATACATACATTATGCTTTTAAAAATCAAAACCTTTCCTTCGAAATAATTTTTCTTTTGGGTGCTGTTCACGGTAAGGGGCACAACTCTCGACACTTTTGTTTCCAATGTAAACAAACGTCAAACCGATCGCATGAGAGAGAGAGAGAGAGAGAGAGAGAGAGAGAGAGAGAGAGAGAGAGAGAGAGAGAGAGAGAGAGAGAGTACACGAATACGAATGTTTCATTTTTTGTAAAATTGTGGTGAGAGAGAGATATATTCATAACTGTCCCTTTGTTATATAGGATGAAGATTTCAATGATCTGATGTATGAGGGAAACTCCTCCGAGGAGGAAGACGAGGAAGGTGGCGATGAACCAGATGAACCTGATGAGGAAGAGCAGTAAGTTTACATTGCTTGCACATTTTTAAAAATTGACCTTTTGGATGTATATAAATATAATTTGTATTGCTTAATTGTCATCACCCAAAGACCTGGAAATAATTCCCCTATGAAGACAAAATGTGGATACTGTCACATTTCTATGTTTATTTTGAAGAGATTAGTGAGGATCAAGGGCCCCAAGTATGGACCACATTTTCTTGTATATGAATAATTAACTTGTTTTTGCATGCAGATGTATCATTGTGTGCTTGGTATTTTGTTCTCTTTAGTTAACCATTGCGCCTACTTATAGAGTCAATAAGCTTGGAAAGACATTTCGCAACAATTAAATACAGAAACAGAACGAAGGTCCATACCAAGAGCCTGGGCTACAACTATTTCAGTAATTCATTTTGTTACAGGCTGAGGACACCCAATGAATATGCAAAAATGTTCCTGAATGCAGCTATTGCTGACAAGCGGTATATTGTTGACGAGACGGTCCTTGTCAACACTGTGAAAAGATTACCGTGTGACAACTGTGGAGCTCCAGCATTAGGCGTGACATTGACGAAGAAATCCACTGCAGGTGGTGGAGTAAGATTTGAATACTATTGTATGGTAAGTGGAATTTTCTTATCAATCTTAACAGTAACATGTGATTATAAAAACACCCATGCTCAATTGACCTGCTCTATATCATTGTCAAAATTATGTGTTTATCAGCCCCTTACTTAAATCCTATTGAATGTAACGCATGCTGCATCACTTCATGATTATTTATAAATAAATTTTATTTGCACAGAACCAGCACAAGAACACCTGGTCCTCTACCCGCTGGTATGGGGCCAAAAGTTTGACAGGTCAGCTGCTGGTGCTGTGCTCACTGCTGGCGGGCCTAACTTACCACCAGATGGCACAGTTTGCTAAGTTCCTGCAACTTGCTTTTCCAGCGAGGTCAACATTTTTCAAGTTGCAGCGGCTATTTTACAAGCCCTTGAAAACGTATTATTCCAAATCAATGGAAGAAACACGTACACAAACTCGGGCAAAAGTTGTTGCTGTGGACACACGGTTTGACTCCCCAGGTTTGTAAATAAAATGTGTTTGACTAAATGTGTGTGTGTGTGTGTGTCACTGTGTGTGTCACAGATTTTAACACTTAGAAACATGTTCACAATGAAAACTAGATACTTTCCACATAAAGACTAAAAAAGATTGTAACAATTCGGTCAGTCAAGTATTACTTCTGCTTACTTGTTCAATTTCATGTCTTTGTGAATGAACACTTGTAACTAAGCAATGAAAAGTGCATTAGAAATACTATTGCATGTGTCATATCTTGCAATACATGTGCACATTTGAACAATTCAATACTTGCAACCAATCATGGTACCTGTATAACTGAATTTGGCTGTATGTGCTGTTGCAGGATATTGTGCGTCCAAAGCTACCACAGTCTTCATGGAATATGACACAAAAGCAATTGTCCATGCAGAGTTTTGTGACCACCGCTCAACAAACAGGCAGTCAGCCACCATGGAGTACCACAACATCCAGAGGGGGTTGCCTGCCATGAAAGATCTTCAAGTTGAAGAAATTGTGTCGGATGCCAGCTCTGTCATCAAAGCTGCCTTAGGTACTGACAAAATTAATGGGATCAAATGTGACCAAAACCAGTGCCATAATTTTATGCCTAAAGAAAGAACTATTTTGAAACAAAGCCGTTTATGTTTTAAGATATTGAGAAACTGTAAAGTATGTGTCAAATCAAGAGAGGTCAAGGAAGACTGACAAACAAAAAGCTTGCATGTCTACTTTTTGAACAAAAACTAGATGATCATATATACATACATAGAACATACACATGCAGCTGTGAAATACAGAATCTGTTTTTACTTCCAGGTGAAGAGGACACCATTTTCCATTCAATGGACCTATGGCACAAGGGGAAAAACATTGCAGAAATGTATGTACAGGTTCTCTGACAAATTTAGTGTCAACCCAATTTTGTTTTCCTGATGCCGTATGACCATGTACACAGAATATGATAATGTTTGACTTTTAGTAGACAAAATTCAGATTTTAAAAAGAAGCTTGCTTTGTTTATTGTGTAAGAGAACTGTTATCAATATCATATTTTAAATGATAGACGGAATAGTGATGTGGTTTTTTTCATTTGTTAACCAGGGTCCTGACTGGTGCCAAAAACAAGGATTGCAGAGCCCTGAAGAAATGGGCAAAGCCAACAGTGGCCCACTTTTGGTCCTGTGCAGTTGCCTGTAAAGGCGACCAAGAAAAAATGGACCGAAGGTGGGCTGGACTACTGTGGCATGTACAAGGCATCCATGAATGGACTGTTGGCAGATGCCACCACGCCCCTGATAAAGATGCCAGTCTGCCCTTACTCATAGAAGGCAGTCCGGATGGTGAAGCCTTTCGGTAAACTTAATTCACATGGACACAAGCATGCGTACATATGTGCATTCACACGCAAAAAAGTAAGTGAGGAAATGAAAATTACTCAAAATCAATCTAACTTTATTACAGGGCATTACAACAGCCCACACAAGATACAAACATGTATTTATATGTTTCTTCATACACAAACATAACTCACTTCCTGTCTTTCTACCTATCCAAAGCCCCCTCTCTCCCGTCCCTATGAACAGGAACAGGTACAAATACAATGTTTGTTTCATTGAACTGAAATAGATGTCATTACATTTCATACAACTGACAATGCTGAAACTATATTTCCATACGTGAAAGTCAGTGTGAACAATTTTTGGGGTGGCAGAATATAAATGGACAACTCTAACATATTTCTATATTTGTGTCAACAGGAAGATCATCATGAATCCAAACCTCCTGGCATCCTTGGAGTACTACAGCAGAGCCAGACACACCTCCTCAGTAGAGAACTTTTTCTCCCATACGCTACTGCACTACGCACCCAAAAGAATTCAGTTCTCCTATGATGGATATTGCATCAGGTATATACAATATTTTTGATTTGTTTCAAACCAAGCTGTCACCACCAAAGTTCAATGTAAACATGTGCAACTGATACCTTTGTATGTTACAAACACATTTATGAATGTGTTCGTGTGTTTTCAAATTCCTATTTTTGTTTTTATTAGTGACTAATCCTTTTTTCCAACTGAACAACTTTATGGCACAACATATTGACATGGTATTTATAAGCCCCTTCATTTTATGACTGGCAAAAACTTACTCTTCTTTCTCATTGTGGACATTGTCATTCCTGCCTACTTCCTTTGTTTGCAGGTTGATAAATGCTCTGACAATTGTTTCAGGAACATGATTGCGATCCTGGATCACAACCACAACCTGACACGTGCAGACCAACTGTCCTCAAATGGAAACCCATATATCAACTGCCAGCTGTCGCGACGAACCAAGGAATGGGTCGCATACAAGCGTATGGAGGCTAAGGAATACTCCTACATTCCTGGTAATTATATGTGTGCACATTGACACTGATATAAAAACACTGAGTTCTTATTTATATAGTTTTATAACGTTTCACAATCATCATTTTGTTTTCATTTTATTCCATGCATACATATTTGTAAAAATGAAATATGTTAATTGTTATGAAAAAAAAGTCAGCACATGTACTATTTACTTTTCGATGACAGATAATTCATGGAAATGTCAGTCAAAAAATGGAATAGATCTTTTTTGACGTTACAGATCTTCTCTGCGTTTGCCTGGACGGGGTATATGGGGTAGGAAATCACACAGCCAGGCTGACTGACACTGGACTCTACCTGCGCAACCTGGGAAAGGCCCAGAGAAAGAATCCTGGGGCATGGACTGTGTTCCAGCAACAGGAAAGCCGTGGGAAACACTCCAGTAAGTTCATCTACCTTATTCGTACATTGACAGTACATGTATCATGTACTGTTTTGACTGTAAATATTACATTGTTCAGACAGGAACATTAGATCATAAACAGAACAATGCAAATACATACTTATAAACACTGTCAAAACATTTTCATAAGAATTGGTATGTGGTGTGCTTTTCTCGAGGAGTAAACATTTCATTTCCTAACATACAGTAGTTGGTAGTCTGAAATTCAGTAATATTGTAAAAAACCGGCACGGTTGGCCTAGTGGTAAGGCATCCGCCCCGTGATCGGGAGGTCGTGGGTTCGAACCCCGGCCGGGTCATACCTAAGACTTTAAAATTGGCAATCTAGTGGCTGCTCCGCCTGGCGTCTGGCATTATGGGGTTAGTGCTAGGACTGGTTGGTCCGGTGTCAGAATAATGTGACTGGGTGAGACATGAAGCCTGTGCTGCGACTTCTGTCTTGTGTGTGGCGCACGTTATATGTCAAAGCAGCACCGCCCTGATATGGCCCTTCGTGGTCGGCTGGGCGTTAAGCAAACAAACCAAATATTGTAAAAAGAACGCTCGTATAGTGCCACCATCCTGTTTGGTTGCCTTCCTAAGCTTCCACAACACAATCTCTCTCGTTGTGACACTGCCATAAAACAAATATACTAAACTGCAGCGGTTGCCTAGAATATCATAAAGAAGAGGAATATTCTATCAAATACATAGTACATATGAAATGCATGACTGCAAATGCACTTATCACCCGTTAAGAACATGTTCTAGGTGGAAAAGTGTTTTTACATCAATCAACCACACTATTTTGGATGTAGCTGTGATGTCTCTTGAATAATGGATCTCCCAAATCAAGCAAAAAATAAGTATGTGTCATCAGTTTGGAATACATATTTGACTAAATGTCAGATAAAGCAATGTTCAGCAACTTATTCCAACAAGACAGAAAAACAAGTCTGCCAAGAGATTAAAAAATCCATTTAACCATCTGTTGGTCTGAAACTAACAGATCAACACTAAAAAAAACCAGCCTACATTGAGACTTGAAGTGCTAGGTTAAATCCAAAGATTGAGACAGGCCCAGCTCGTTTCAGTAAAGCATACTGCCTAATTGACCCATTTTCTTCAATTATCATTGTGATTGCATTAGCAGAATAAACATGGCCCATCAATGTTATTGGATTCATGAAATGTTCAAGAATCAGATAAAATATTGATTACGTAACGTTTCTTTGTTATTAGAATTTAAAATGTTTTCATGACATGTCTAAAGGTAGGTATAAGCAACTGTTTTTTCAAATTCGTCATGCATTGATTTTTTTTATTCTGCACTCTAAAACAATCTTTTTGAAGTTGACATTCATTCAAATAAAGAGGAATTATGGTGGCAGTGTATATATATATATATATATATTTTTTAAACAGAGGTAGTGCACCAAAACAGAGGACACGCCTTTTTCTGGAAAAATACATACAGTTCATGAAAGAAAGTTTCACACAATGATTCGTGATCAGGAAAACTGTTTAGTGCACCAAATTTCTTTCAATGTGTCTATATCTCGATTTATAATGTGGAAAATTGCTGAAAGTCATTGAAACAGACTATAGTTTTTGAAAAAGACTTTAGTGTATTTTTAGGTTTATGAACAATTCTATATGATGCTAAATATGACTTTCCGGATTTAACGTATGAAAGAACCCATTGTTATTGAGCGAATTAAGACATTTTCCCAATTACAGTGGTTTTGTTGTTCGTAAAATAATTTGATGAACATTGTTGCAAACACAAATTCAAACATGTTTTGACGTTATGGTTTTACGTAAGCATTTGATAGAAAAATAGTTAGTGATTGAGGACGCTAAAAATAGCTCTGAAGTAGCGAGGTTGGTGTGTTTCATCTGCATTTTTGAGTCTTTCGCACACTCTGGTGCTAATGTAAGTGATCAGGACGGTTATTAGTAACGAACGAACCACCAAGAAATCGTATTTTCAGCAGGGTGCACTTTATTTTTCAAGTCTTGATGATCCTGAATATATTTTGCAGAAAAAATACTCAATAAGAAAAGGCTACAAATTCGTCAAAATTGCGCTGCACCTCGAGGCTGATGTGTGCTCTTAAATCGTAGGTCAGATTTTAACACCAAAAACTACGCAAAAAATACGTTCCGACTGCCTAACTGCACAAGGTGAAAGCGTGTAATTTTGTCTCCCTGTTTTGGGAACTTCCGATTTTCCACGAGAGTTACCTTCTCCTAGCTTGGTTATGTCTACTAAAGGTAAAGTGAGAAGAAAACACTACCATCAACCTTTTCAATGCTAGCTGTTACAAGTCTTGAAAACTTTTATTCATTGCATGACTGGTAGCCAGTGTATGACTGGTTGGGATCAGGGAAGGCCCACCTTATTCTGGCAACCACACAGGACGGTAGCACTACACGATGTTTGGCACCCAAGCTGCCCCATTGCCACAAGGTGTAGAACCTGTATGCAGCTGAACGGAATTTTCTATTGCTGAATTCAGGATTGCTGCGGTGATATGTATATCCATAATTCTGCACACCACATACCTCTACAACCGATGGCTTCATGCACAAGTCAAAAAATGTTGGTGTGCTAGTCACACATTCATCCTCCCTTCCACAACACAATCTCTCTCGCTGTGATTCCATGGTCACACAGTGGCCACACCTACACCACCCAGGAACGTCACTGTTATCAACACGCTCAGTGTTCACATGGGCATGAACATCACGGATGAAGCAAGAAACGTACAAGGGGTCCTTCTGTGCCATCCTCTGAAGCACTGCATCTTTCTCCACTGCAGTGAGTGTAGCGAGAGCTTCCTGCAAAGAGAGAAGAACATAATTATACAGCAGCCATGAAAAGGAGATGGGGATGTAGAGAGAGGGTAGTGCGGGCTAGATTACAAAGAATCAAGTGGTACTTTTTGTGCCGAATAGCCGTTTTCCACAAATAACCATGTTAGGATTTCTCGGCGCTCTAGCACAGCACTGCTGACCAGCAATCAATATAATTACTAACTCTGATGTGTATGCTTTTATATGATATGCCATGTGCGATCAACATGTGGCCCTTTTCCTTTGAAAGTTTACTCATCGTAGTTCAGAATGTGATGAAGTAATCACTGCTGCCCCACAGATGGCTAACAATGTGTTCTGGATGAGGTCACATGATTTGTGGTGCAGGTGCGTCTTTGATAGTTCGACTGATACACATCAGATATAGTTATTCACCACGCTCATGTGTTTCTGCAGATGAGCACTCTTGTTGATTGCCCCGTGGTTTGGGGCAAAAATCTTCCAGCTCTCCAAAATCCAGCTAGACTTGTTTTATAACATCATCTATTTTCATACACATACTACTATTTCTAGTCATTTCTTTGTTTTTTTTAGTATTGTCACAGTGCAATCAAATATCATTAAAATTCATGATACTGTTGATAGGATTATATTATCAATATTAAAAATAATTAACCCAAATTGAACATTGATTTTAAGACATGTGTAATTCTTATTTTATTATCATCTTTTATGGTGCAGGTAGGCAGGAGCCAAACAGAGCCACAGAGTGACATGCATCAAGTTGTGTACACAATTACAGCTGTAATTGAACAAACAGCTGTCTATGAATGCTGAACTATTCTGTGTCTGTGGTGAAGTATTGTCAAAGACTGTGTTCTTCATGTGGTGTCAACTTACAGCCAATGACAAGATTTAAGATGTACACCAGAAGACAAAACAAATAACTGGAAACATTCACAAGTTTTTCAATGACACTTCCACACACACTTTGTGTTCAACTGTATCAGTAAGGATCTTACTTTCACAGCATCACCAGCGGCAGCCTCTTCGGCCCTGACAGCTGCAGAAGCCACCTCCAGCCTCAGGTTCCTCGGCGTTTCTCCAGAATTCCTCTGGCTCTCTGCTGCATACGGAATGTGGATGGTTGTACTTGCATTCAGAGCAGAGGTTGTAGCTACCTCATGAACAGCGTTCAAATCCTGTTCCTGATAATGAAATGAGTTGAAAATGGACTCAATGATCCTGAGCATGATAAGAGATAGTACTGGTATATATCTCAAAGAACACAAGCTATCAGTAGCAGTGATGTTTCATTAGAATTTTTTCAGAAAATGTTATGATTCTGTCATTTACATTCTAGAGTAGAGATGATTCTTACCCAGCCCATTAATTTTTATTTTTTTAAAATTTAGAATAAGGATATGAGCACACACACACACACACTCACACACACACACACACACACACACACACACACACACACACACACACACACACACACACACACACACACACACACATGTATGAGAAGCCATACTACCACTAATTCAAACTAAATCAATGCCAATACTTCCATTTCAAAACAGACTTACAGTTACAGTTACAACAAACCATGTGCTGGTGAAACTCTCAAAAGAATGTCATGCTAATTTTATTTGACACTGTAAATGTATTAATAAAACAGTATCTGTTTACATTTCAGAATTTATTACATTTCTCAACTTGACTGTCATTTTATCAGAGAAGGAGCAAAACTTCACACTTTCCAAAACACAACAAATTGCTCACTGTCGTTACCAGTCCCTTGTTTTTGCACTTCTTACTGCCGCAGTCTGTGCATCGGGTTAAGTTGTTCTTACAGGAACATCTGACGCTTTGACAGGTGCTGTTCCTTGAACAGCTGCAGCACTGTAGGGTCTGTGCACGTGTTGCCTGTAATTTAATTCAAATTAAGGTTGTGTTAGCTACTGGGGCAGTGTAGGCTGATGATAAAACCATGACAGTAAGTTCCATCTTTGATCATCACTGAATGAATCTTACTTGATTGACCAAAAGATGCTACATACATCACACACAGCAGCATTTAATTGTAGTCAAATGCATTACTTTACAATGATTTCAATTTTGTAGTGAACAACATTAAAATGGTGCTGATGAAGTAATATGATTGAAGAGAGGAGCACACAGGGTTTTCTTTTTTCCCTTTTTATACACAAATTTCACATGCTTCATGTCTACTAATTAAATTGTTAATGTGTTCTCATTCTCAATCTCCTTTACAACTCTGCTTCCAAATCTACAGAATCATGAGGTTAGTGTTTAAAATACATTTAATTTTGAGTTAATGATTAACGTTTGAAGTTGTTTGAAGAGTACAAATCAACCAACTTAAATTATCTATATGAATTATATTGGGCGAGAAAATGAATTTTCACATTCAATCAATGTCAGGATTAACTGCATGATAAATCATGTGTGAGGGTGTGAAAAACTGTACTGGTGTCCAATACATTGATTTTTTCTTTTGTGATGATGATTCTACTACAGGTATGTATAGATATTCTTGTGTACGTATAGTTTACCCAGATTTCTTGCCCTAACATGAAACTAATTAGGTGCGAACTTATTAAAAGAGTGTTATTCAAAAGCACCAGACTTGTCTCCTTGTTTGATTTTTCTGGGAGATGTCACATCATCACCACCGTAACCATTTGTTTTAAACCACCCCAACCACATGCTACTGGCTTATTTGCATGTCACAGAGATCACGAAATCTACTCGATCGCAATAGGACAATCAAAGCTTGTGTACTAACACTGCCGAAGTAATCACTATTGCTGATTGTGGGCAATAACGGAAAGACAAGACAAGACACTGACATGAAAGTGAAACACTTTCGATCGAAAATTAGGTAGCCATTTAGTGAATTGCCGAAATAACAGGGAACAGACCTTTCGTAAGCAATAGATGATTAGTTCCCGAGGTACAGTAGGATTACTGCGAACACAGAAACACGAAAGAGCAACCTTCGCATCGACATAAATGTTTCAAAGTCGTTCGAGACTCGAATGTAAACAATGCGAGAGTAAGGTCCCTTTACGTTTGTGAAAATAAGCCGAGGTATTCGTGTGAATAAGCATCGATCGTGAAAATAACACACGTAAAAATACAGTCACAGAAAATAAGAGACAAATGCCAGGACACATACATCGAGTGTTATGAATAAAACAAAATATATTTATCATACTCACCAAAGTTAGCATTGCTTGTGCCATCGCAAAATCCAGAAGAAAGCAGCGTAAACTTTAGACGTGTAAACAGCACGTGGTCTCTTTACCCAAAACATCTCAAAAACACAAATCGACTAAAACATCACTCGAATTGCAGATTGAAGATGTGACTTGCTCATAACATAAACAATGAGATATGTTAGTATTTGCTTTGCACATAGTTTATTTTTAACATAAGCTTAGATTTCATGAATTGTGGAAATAACACGATGGATGAAAAAAAGTGTTGTTGGTTTTACTAGTTTTGTATTGAAAGTCACGTGGAGCAATTCGGCACAGACATGGCGGGTCCGCATGGTTGTTTTGATTTCGTGAGAACCGTGTATATGCGCTCAAATATTGTGTTGCAGATGAAAGGACGAGTTTTTATGGCGAAAATGGATTTTTAATCGTGGCTGAGGGTTAGCTGTTGTCTTAGAAGGTAACGGAGGTACGAAATCCGGCTAAGCTGATGGATAATGTTTTGCACGTAAGTGTGTGTGTGTGTTTTCTCACGGTCTCCCCCACTTCGCCTGCTTTGACTAATAGGAGATTGCTTAGCCGTGAGCGCTGTTGAGCCGACCGGAAGTTACCCCGGCTGAAGTCAAACGTTGAATGACATAGTGAGGTGCGCGCAAGCAGTGTAGGTCAGGATTCAGGCCGCCTTCGCTGTACAGAATTTGGTACACAGTTCTGTGCAGCGTTGGCGGCCATTTTTTTTTAACATCCACCCTCCACCTTTTTATGAATAGACCACAGCTTTAAACTGATTCCATCACTAAGTCAACTATGAGTGATTCTTACAGTTCGACTGTGGTTAGGGCATATTAATACAATTATCTCAACTCCTTCCGGCTGAAGCTGCAGTCGTTGCCATTGTCACTGCGAGTTATTTTCCAAATGTGAATATTCTCCAGAACCCCTCAGTGTATCGTATGCTACGGTGTTTATGTATGCACGATTCCAGTGTATCGCAGTACAGTGTGTTTCTTGAAGCAGAGTATTGCTTCGCTTTCATGGCTTTTCGCCCTGACTCCCTGCCACGTCGTGCGTAATTGACACAGGTCCGTGTGGCCGCCATTTTGTCCACTGCCGCTGTCGATACGATGTGACCTTTTCCCCAACACGTCTGGACTCTATTCCCCCATGTTATTCCGGCCCTTTCTATTAACCCCCGCCCCACCACCACTTCCCGTCCTCCCTACCATCCTCCCCCTTCTCCTTTACTTCAATCCTGTTTTCTGTCATGTCGGCGGCCTTGTGCTTCCGTATTTTCACAAAATCACACCCCAACGCGCTCTCTAATTTTCGCTTCTCTAGCTCGATCGTGGCTTATGGGCAGAGCTGCGGTCGGTGTGTCTTCTTCTCCGACGTACTAATTTTCTCAGGCGGAAGAGGCCAGGGGAGTGAATGATAAGAAGAAAACAGTCTCGCGTTCGCTGCCTTTGCTTTTGAGTTTGAGTGTCTGTGACAAGCACGGTGAATTATAGAAGACGGCGGGTCGAAGTGAGTCAATAGCGAGATTTAAGAAACAGCACGTTTCGTTTTGCAGCTCGTTTCGTTTGGTGAATGAGTCACCCCGCGAAACGGAACGTGTAACGAGACGGCATAGGCCGCAGACAAGATTTAGATGTATTCACGTTTCGTTTCGGAATGAAAGGCCGGGCATGGCAGGATATGATCCGCTGACTGGGCATGGCATAATTTCAACTCCACGAGTCAATAAAGGATTGACATACTCGCATTGCACGCACAAGAGCTTCACATTTTTCAATTCATGCACCTGATCACATACGAAGCCAGAATAAAAATTCGATGCGATGACCTACTTCTGCTTCGCCATTTGCTTTCTCACCATGAAGTTGGATAAATGTACCAGGATCAGCACCCTTCAAAATATTTCAGTTCACAACAGTTGTCTACCTCCAATGAACACATTCTCAGCGCTGAAAGACTGTGAAAGGGTTGATGAATCTAGCAATGCATAAAATGGCCAACAAATAAAACTGTTAGTGTGCAAAAATACTCACAAAAGTTGACGAAATATTGTTCGTTTTTTGGGGGTGGAAAACGTGACTGCGTTTTGACGTTCCACGTTCCGTTTCAGTTGACCTTCACCTTTCCAGCGAGAGACCCCCGAAATAATGACGTTTACCACAACTTCAAAACGAAACGTCCCAACGTTTCGTTTCTTAAATCTCCGTAATGTTGCCACTGCTCGGCAAGCCGTTTGGTTTTGTTGAGAGAGAGAGAGGAGAGAAGAGAAGAGAAAGAGAGAGAGAGAGAGAGATAGGAGAGACAGATGGAGGCCCTCCTCTGCTCTCCTCGCCATGGTCTATTTTCAGTGTGTGAGCTGCTTGTTTGGACGACGGAGAAGATACGTGTAGTTTGGTCGATTACCGCTATTGACTGTACATCCTATGAGTTTATACAATCGGGCGTCAGCCGGTTTCAGTCAAGCTCTTGCTTTACCATCTCAAGCTGTTGTGGTTGTTGCAGTTCGCTGCATGCTAGTAGTTGTCGAGATTCTTTTGGCTGTCAGTTGTGCATGCGTGTGCATGTGCAGTGTACTTGTCGATTGTGTTCAGGTTTTGTTTTTGTTCTTTCCCCTTATCCGTGATGCGATTTGGCTGAGCTTTGGCGTCGATTTTTCAAGCTCCTTTGTGAATAGTTTCGAGCCGAAGATCAGAGAGTGAGAAGAGAGAGAGGGGATGGGGGGTGGGAGGGCAGACAGAAAGAAAGAGGGGGGGGGGGGTATGAGAAGCTCACGCATACGTGTTTAATGACTTAGTGGCTTCCTAATGGGAAATTACGCATGAATACCTCACTGCGGTGCCGCCACAAGTGAATACGCCCTCACCAGTGTATCTCAGCATTATGAAATGGGTGTGAAAACAGGGAAGACGGCACTGAATGGGAAATAATAGGGCAAGGTGGTAAAGGGGGCTTTATGATGTTTGAAAGAAATGACAAGGTTGGGAACGTATTCTAACGTCACTACCCCCCCCCCCCCCCCCCCGCCCTTTCTCCTTTTCCCTCTCACCCCCCCCCCCCCCTCCGTCTCTCTCTCTCTCTCTCTCAGCTCTTTTTATTTCAGTCTCTCTTTGTGTGTGAGGGCGCGCGTGTGCGTGTGTGTGTATTCACAAACAAGTTTACACAATAAAAGGTGTAATTCCTGTCACGTGTAAACGATCCCCTACACCACTACAGATCTGTACAGGTTTTAGACAGAGCAAGAATATCCTTTCACACGGAAATTTGCAACCTTGATGCTTTTTGTGATAAATGGTACTTGATTATAACTGCATTCATTTCATCGGTATGACATGAGTCTCAGTTACGAGATTAGTTCAGCAATGAAATCCCACTTCTCAAAAAAACACATGCGACCAGGTTTTAGATTGTTGTTGTGTGTTCAAGCAAAAGCTCGTATCCCAGGTTGATTAAAAAGCCTGGTCGGATCTTCGTGTTTTCAGTACATGATGGTGCGCAAGGCATCTTTACAAGCAGCAATGTCAAAGCCTTCCCAAAATCAACACAAGTGTTTTCAGCGAGACAACTTTTCTTCCAAAAAAAAACCCCACACTGATGACAGACTTTCTTCTGTCCGGCAGCTATGAGCACTATTTTAGTTGATTGGATGTTGGGTTTCCGAGCCCCTTGCAACCTTTTCGACGATTTGGGGCTATTTCAGGAGATTTGAAGACCCTTCGGAGAAATGGAGATATATCCTGATCCGGTCGCTGACCCAATTTCGTGACGGTGAATACTGTGGCTTTCTGCTACAGCCTCACAGTTCACGGGACAACACAAGCGATAGGTCGATCACACACCGTCAGTCGATCGGGGATGTCTAGCTGACTGCTGTGAGTGGTGGGTCATGGTATTTCTTTAGTTGTCGAATATTCTTGCCAGTCGCCAGCCCCATTTTCAAAGACCCTGTGGCGGAACTTTGTAAACATTTTCAGAGGGGCCAGCTTTCCTCATCATAAATGGTCGTTCTGAGTTGTTTTTTTTAGTAAAAGGCAAAGTGTCCCTATCAACGCGTCGCAACGAGTAAACGGTGGATTATGCGGTATTGCGGTTCAAGGTGGGTTTATGGGGTCCAGGGC
>NC_090246.1:34648708-34673708 GCF_037325665.1 Littorina saxatilis
AGCTCCACTCATCAACAAGTCCCACATGTTGGCTGCACGGGCAAGGTCCCCATCAGGCTCCTCACATGAGACAGGAGCATCTTCATTTGCTGATGGCGCGATATCATCCACTGTCCCAGCAATTTGCACATCTTCTGGTACATCTGTGCTATCAATTTCCTCAATGGAGACGTCACTTAGTGTCACATCCAGGTCTGGGAGTGGCAGAGAGATTTTGAACGTTTGTGAGGTCAGGAGTGCGTTCAGAGCCGAGTCAACCAGAAAGTGGCCTCTAACTGCTCGGGACACTGCCTTGCCTTGAAGCATGTAGTTGACAGCTGTTGGTGCATATGTCAGTTCTAGCACCTCCTGCAGACCGCTGCCCTCCATCAAACGTCCAATGCAGCCCAAAAAGCTCATTTCCATGTGAAAACCTTCAAGCCTTAGAACAATGGAGGCCAAGTCAGCATCATCAGGTTTGTTGGCGACGATCTCATGGGCTTTCCAAAATAGGGGCTGGTCGAAAGTGAGCACTGGAGTCGAGCCATGTCTCTTTGCTTCCTTCGCCGTGAACAGCAGTGTAGAGTGAATGAAAGTCAGATCACCAGGGTTCATGTCGATCATTGGCAAGAAGAAAACGCTCGACTTACCAGGGTGACGGTCGTTGTGGACAGCCTGCATCGTTCCAGACCATGAAGGTCTTGCAGGCTTCAGCGGCCACACCACCTTCCACAAGACATCAAGGTGTATAGATGGGTCAACAGCTCGCAGGTTTTCTAGTTCCCTGTATGTAGTGTTCCCAAAGTGAACTGCCTTTGACTGGGAATACACGATGTCAATTGTTCCCTTTTCTTTTGAATCTTTGGAGGTGACATCCAACCTAGGAATAGGCGTTGTTCGTCGTGTTCCAGGAGTTGTGGTAGCAATCATTCCCATACCATGGAAAGAATTGTATCCATCCAAGGTACAGGAATTGTGATCCACATTGTCAGCCACGTATTGTAGAATCACATTCTTGGCACATCCTGGAATATCTGTACTTTGGGACACAGCTGCATTTGCCTCAAATCTCTGCACCTCTGTGTAGGAAGACGAGAAGCCCATCGCATTCAACACATCGATCAGATATCGGGAGCCAAAATGGTGGTGCATTTGGACTCCAAGTCCAATTTGAAGTGGGGCGATGACAACCCTAGGTCGAGCTGCCTGGACAATTGCTTGTCCCACAGATGCAATTTTATTGTCAGCATCTTTTTCGCTGAAAATCAAACGCAGGAAAAGCTGAAGGGACTGGGGAACAAAGTCCAGGTTGTACGCCCCTGAAGAAATATCCTCTGATGTTGGATATTCCTTGTTTGTCGTTGCAGAAGCAGCTTTTATTTCATTCTTTATCAGTGCTGCAGCAGCTTTCACCAGCTTCAGTTTTTCACTTTCGTCGTCATTAGTCTTCGGAGAATTGTAGAAATCATGAAGAATGGATTTAGCTGTTGTGCGGAATGTTACAACATTAGACTTGCCCAGAATGTTCGCTATGATGATTTTTTCATCAAATCTCTCCAAGAGCTTTTCCTTCATCCATTTGGTGGTCTTCTTCTTCTTCTTCTTCGTTCGTGGGCTGAAACTCCCACGTACACGTATTTTTTGCACGAGTGGAATTTTACGTGTATGACCGTTTTTTACCCCGCCAGTCCATTTGGTGGTGTAACCAACCCCTCCACTGAACTCTTGCATTTTCTGCACAAGCTCTCCGATGGTGATCTGTTCGTCATCGTGGTTAATGAGATATTCTGCTGTTTTCTCAAAAACTTCAAGTTTTTCAGTGTCCGGTGGTCTACCCACACTTCGGCTTGGAGCGTTTGTCAGTGCGTATGCACCTGGCTTGTCATTATAACGTTTGGGAATTGACAGACCAAGCGCTCTGAAGTTACAGTTACAAGTTATATGGTACACAGCATCTGCTGCATGCAGGTCTCTTGCAAATTCAAGCTTTCCCTTGACGATATCTGCCCACTCATCATTTCTTTCGTCACATTTTTTCAAAATTTCAGTTTGTAAAGATAATGTTCTGACTCTGTATGCCTCATCAGGTCCACGTGTTTTGGAAAGATTTACCCGAGTCCCACAGAAAAAGCAGCAACTTGCAAAGTCAAATCTGTGTTGCTTAGATCGTGTGCTTCGCTCTCCAAGCTCAGTCTTATCGGTATCTCTGTTTTGCTGTCTTAAGTCTTTCTCGATATTATTGTCGTTGGTGTAATCCCTTCGACACTCGATATGCACCCTTTGACCAACTGTAGGCTGAACGGTTCTGTTCTGTCTTCTCTGGCTCGAATCCTTGATTCCTGTATCAACAAACAAATAACATTGCTCACTACAAACTCTTTTTTATAGACATTTCAACAGAAGCACGCAATTTGTTAACCGGCTATGACCCCACACACTTGCTTTGATAAGTCTCACTGGATGACACCCAGTAATACAACAAACTACAAATACAGCACAACATGTAAAAGAACACCAAAGGGAAAAAACAACAAAAGAACAAAAACAAACAAAATAAAAAAGGACATAAAACAAACAAACAAACAAACAAACGTTATAGTATACAGAACACTAAGAAACTCAAATTTATCATAAGAATTGAAACAAATCAAGAGAGAGAACATACTTGCACATCCTTTCTTTCCCAGGGTATTAAACTCGACGTCACATGGTTCGTTGCATATTGGACAGGTTTTTAATGGATCATCCATTGTGGTAGCCTTTGAAGTGCTGCAAGTAAAATAGTTTTCATGAACACAAATTTGTAATGTTCAACATTGATAACAGCACCACCATTAAATACCACAATAATATATAGTGCGTCCTGCATGTTACTTATGTAATCAGTTGATTCTAGAGGAAAACAACTAAAACACATGAAAATAGGAATTTTGACTGGAATGTTCAGCCATACAAATCCTTGCTAAAAGAGAGTTTTTCAGGCGGCAGTACAGACAGTAAAACCTTCAGTTAAAGTATTTTATGGAATAGTCAAACCAAAACTAACCTTCATTGTTTTAAAGTTGTAGATGACCACAAATAAACGTCCATGCAGCTCTGGTGTATCACAAAGACTGAAGTGAAAAACTGCTTCAAATAATCAAACTGTGAAGATTCCAGCAAGATGGTATCAAAGACAGGTTGTGCTGTCAGACCAGAGTTATGGTGAGAGCATCCGGCGAGCCCGCGGTCACGGCGATCAGATTACTGATAGCCAGCCTCCCTTACCCTCTATCCAGGAACCCCCTCATCCCCCCCTCTTCCTGCTGCAGAATGGCAGGCGAGTGATGCCATGATCTCTCTGTATCGAACTTTTAATCGATCATATCTCGGCCGTGCGATCTTCAAATGGAGTCGAATTGTGTATGCATGTTAAGTGTTCCATGCTGAGCGCAGCCATTATAAAATAAATTCTTTAGGATTTAATCCTTAGTCTCCGGCAGTATGACTGAACAATAACATACTCGCTACTTTTAGGCCTGTTTATACACACTGTGGTGTTGCGCTCCAAAGCTCCTACTTTGAATGAACGGCGCAGGGGCTGGAGTGATAGCCTAGCTATTACCGACGGAATTAATTAGCTTATCAGTTATGGATTCAGTATTTATTATCTCTGTTTTCCCCCTGGGGACCCGGTAGAGGGCATACATGAATAACCTAGCGAAGAAGACGCAAACCGGCAAGTGCATTGCAGTACAACGTTAAACGTGTATTGTTTTGTTTGCTGTGTGTTATGTTTTGATGAGCTGGTTCAACTAGAAATGCAGTTTCGTCTTTTCTCAACGTCCTCCTCCTCCTCCTCTTCCCCTCCTCTTCTCCTCTTTCTCCTCCTCCTCCTCCTAATCATCATCATCATGGAAATGTTCATCATCATGAACATCTTCTTTTTCTTCTTCTATTTCTTCTTTTATTTCTTCCTCTATTTCTTGTTTGTATGTTTTTGTTTCCGTTTGTCTGTGCTTTTCGCGTCGGTGTAAGCATGTTATATCAAATGTCTATCTCTTCTTGTCCCTACTTCTGTCATATAAAACTCTTGTGTTCAGTCGCCCATTTCAAAATCGATAAGGATTGTAACAGTGAGAAGACGATAGGGGGAAAGAGTTATGGTAGGGAAGCAGATGGACCGTTTTCCCCATCTGCTAGTCTCTCCGTTTGTTTGCGATTTACTGCCTTTCTTTACTCACTTTTTCTCTCCAAACACTAGTCCCTGGATGTCAGTTTATGCTGTGAGAGTTTTTACGAGCAGGTTTAATGAGGCTGGTTGCTAGGCACACAAAGTTTCAACTGTCGCAGCTTTTTAACATTAAACAGCAGCTGCAGCTTGCGAGCCGGCTTTTGCAACTCAACACAACACAACACCACACTACAACAAGCGAAGGCAAGTCTCTTGCAGATTAATGATGATAATAGCTGTACAGCAAAAGGACACACGCTTCCCCCCGGTCGATACGCTCGTATTCAAACACGCTCGATTACATTTCAGTGCGTTTGCAAAGGATGTTCCATTTACTGCAAAAGACCTTGGTTGTACAGAGTGCATTGTGGGGCCAGGCCACGCAGACAATGGTTAGCAATAGCAATGGCACGCTTATTGTTTTGGCTTGAGTGTTGGGAGTTCAAGTGAAACAGGATTGATTTTAAATGGTTCCGTATTGCATTGTTGAACAGGAAGGCATCGCATGTAGCGCTTGTAGGGTTTGATATTAAAACCGAAAGAGATATGATTCAAGACAGCAAGATGGTTGAAATCATATGCCAGGTTCAATGTTTCTGCTTGAGCTTTTGGTATCGAAAGAAACAGTATTGGTTTTAAATGGTTCCGTTGTGTGTTGTTGGATTCAAAGATATAGCGAGAAGAGTGTGTGGTACGGTTTATTCTTTATAATGAAAACAGATTTTACGTTTTACATTTCAGAACAGCCGGATGGCTAAACCGATGCCGCTGTCACTATTGGTTCAACAGAAATATGACTGGCTTGTTCTTATTTGAGTAGAACGAAACAGCGAGTATAGACACAAAGGTTTGATCTTCTGTATGGATCAGACCTTTCACTATTGATTCAAAACTGCAGGGTGTCGCTGGCATTGTTTGATATAGGCTACAGCCTGACATTTGGATGGTGCAGATTTTGCATTGGTGGATGACTAAAACTGATAGCGCGCGGGATGGTAAAAATAACTAAAATCGATGGCCTCGGTAATGTTGCTGGTAAGGGACCCGTCAAGTGTAAAGCAAGTCAAATCCTCAGAATGGCGACTGACTTTCTACTGTTGACATCAGAACATGATGCTGTGCGTTTCTGCTCTATCGAGACACATCTGGTTTGCGCGCATTTGGTGTTGTTGCGTTTACTAGTTACAGCGGCAAAAGCTTTTAGCTTTTTTTTCTACAACTGATAGATGCGGAATTATTTGCCCTTACTCTTACGTGTACAACTGGGTAGAGTTGATTTTTATATGTTTTCTTCGGTCTTTCAGTCATAGTAGATTGTTTCAGCTGTTTAGGTTGAGGTTTCAGACATGCCTCATCAGAAGCAGCCTTGTGATTTCATGACTGTACCTGCTGGATGATATTCATCTCCTATGCTTTTAATAATTTGCTTTTGACATTAAGTGTTTCTTGGTAGTAAAGCTGTGTAAAACGAATTGCTGACTTTTCGTTCGCTGTGTTACAGAATGGGAAAACGCCATCCCTAGACGGTCTGTCCGGCGACGAAGGCAAGAAGAAGTTCAAGTCCAGCTCGTCAAAGAAGAAAAAGAAAGGCAAAGAGAAAGTGAAAGACCGGGACAAAGAGAAAGACAAGGACAAACACAGGGACAAAGACGGCATCAAAAACGAAGTCAACGGCGCAGTACCGGCCCTCAGTAACTCCACACCTCTCACAGTCACGGCCCCAGATGTGGCAGACAAGGAAACCAACTCGTCCGTCGACTCGTCCTCGTCTTCAGAAGACGAAGACTCTTCAGAGGACGAGTCGGACGAGGGGGAGAAGAAGACGAAACCTGAGGGCAACGGAGGTCTCGTGACTCAGCCACCGGAACAGCCCGCGGAGCAACCCAAGCGCGTGGAAGCCATCAAGGTGAAGATTCCCCGCAACCTTGCCAACGTCACCCACAACCCGCAGTCGTCGTCTGAAGAGTCCAGCACGTCCGGGGAGTCGTCCTCGGATGACGAGTCTGACGACGACGGCAGCAGCGAGGAGGACGAGATCGACACCGAAGGGGCGACGACGACGACGACGACTGTGGTGGACCCCAACGAACCCCTTTTCCCTGACCTGAAACTGAAACCGACCGTCACCATCAAGAAACCCGTACCCCCGCCTCCTCCTTCCGCCCAGCCCCCTCCCCCTGGCCCTCCTCCCCCTGGCCCTCCTCCTGCGGAGGACAGCAAAAAGGAGAGTTCTTCCGAGGACGATGAGCCCCTCGCCAACTTCAACCGCAAGACTCCGACCAAGAAGGACCAGAGGGGAGAGGAGGAGAGTGAAGAACTGCTCAGAGGCATCAACGGGTCTGATACTGGTATGGGTACTGCTGCAGCAACTGGTGATACGAAAGTGGAAGCCTTTCCTGGTTTTGCTGAAGAGAAGAAGATGGAGGTGGGAGAAGAAGAAGAAAAAGTCACGCCTATGGACACTGACGAGGCAGGAGCAGTTCCAGTGGAAGCTACCAACAACGAAAGCCACACGGTGAAGGAGGAGACAACTCCTACCCCAGCGGAGACGTATGCTACCCGGCTTACCCCTACCGCAAACCCAAACGAAGACGTTGAAATGCAGGATGATAGTGACAACACCCAACCGAGCGATTTGACAATGACTGGAGCAGCGGAAAGCAAACCAGAAGAAAGCTCGAAACACGACCAATCTGCTGCAGCAAATACAGTGGAAAACATTCCGTCAATTCCATCCAAAGAACCCACATCTCCAGCCACTCCAACCACAACCAACATCTCGGCCACACATAACGAGGACAACAACAACAGTAGTGGTAATATCAGCAGTAACATCAACATCCCAAGAGAGAACACAGACAACTTACCCGAAGAAAACCCAGAACCTTCAAAACCTGCAACCCAAACAGAACCACTTCCCATGCTCTCTCCAGCGGAGGCCACCACGGAAGAACGACCAAGCAACAACGAACCACAAAAAGACTACAAGCCAGAAGAAGGAGAAAAAGCAACCGAGGAAGCAGAATCCGCAGCAGTTGACCTGTCCGCAGAGGGAAAGCCAGCCTCCCCAGGCCTGCCCCAGACGCCAAGTGGAGTGGACAGTCCGGCAGCAGCAAGCGGGGCAGGGAGCGAAGACGACAGTGGATGGCCCAAGAAGGACATCCCTGCCGTCCCTCCCTTGGTTCCTGTGGCCAAGACTGAGCGCAAACCGACAGGGTGAGTTGTTTGTACCGTGATACGACCCTTGTTTGTCTTTCTGGCTGGATCAGAATATCTGTCCTTTTTCTCCTATCTACATTCTTCCACACTGGCACTGAGTTTTACTTTCTTCTTTTTATCTTCTTCTTCTTCTTCTTCTTCTTCTTCTTCTTCTTCTTCTTCTTCTTCTTCTTCTTCTTCTTCTTTTCCATACTGGCCGTGACTATTCTCTCTGAGGCTCTCTTTCTCTCTGTCTCTGTCTCTGTCTCTGTCTCTGTCTCTCTCTCTCTCTCTCTCTCTCTCTCTCTCTCTCTCTCTCTCTCTCTCTCTCTCTCTCTCTCTCTCCGCATGGTTTAAATGCATTTTTCATGTCTAGTGTGCTAGCCTGGTCTGGATTAATTACTTGTACTTGTGTTTGGCTGCTTTGTATTTCACCGGGAGATAAGCAAGCTTATCTAACTGTCATGTTTTGTCGAAAATTAAATAACAAGATATCTACCGTCACACCAACTCGCCCCTTCTCCAGCCTCACACCCCCCTCTTCTGCCACAGCACCCTGTACCTAATCTCTCCCTCCGCACGAGATTAAAATAATGTATATGCCCGCTTTGCGACCCCTGTATTTATCCACGTTTTTAGCAGTTTTGTTTTAGCTTTGTGCGAAGGTGGAAAGAGCGCGCACAGTGAGTAGAGAAATGTCAAAGTTGACGCTACAATTTACAGTCTACACACACAGACGTTTTCCCCTTGCTGCCATGACACTCAACAACGCAGGCGCGCGGCGTTTTAATTATGTTAAACAAATCTTTCTCTGACGGTTTCTCTGTCTCTCTCTCTGTCTCTCTGTCTCTCTGTCTCTGTCTCTGTCTCTGTCTCTCTATCTCTCTCTGTGTGTCTCTCTCTCTTTTCTCTCTCTCTCTCTCTCTCTCTCTCACTTTTCATCTCTCTTGCGCTCTCTCTCTCTTCTCTCTTCTCTCTTTCTCTCTCCTCTCTTTCTCTCTCTCTCTCTCTCTCTCTCTCTCTCTCTCTCTCTCTCTCTCTCTCTCTCTCTCTCTCTCTCTCTCTCTCTCTCTCTCTCTCTCTCTCTCTCTCTCGCCTGATTGGTTTCATTCCGTATTTAAGAAAACCGAGATTAATCTGAAGAGTTGGGCTTCTGATCACGTTTAGTGGCACTCAGCTGGCACAAGGAGAAAGCGATGGACAGACATAATTATACAGATAGAGAGTAACAAAAATATGTTCTCGGAAGTTAGCAGCCATACATTTTCAACGCCTGTGCTTTGCCATTGCAAAACATGCTTCGCCTTCATGTATACATGTGACTGCCGTTCAAAGAGTTGAGTGACATCAGCCGCTCTAAGCGTATGACAAGATGAAAGGTCAAAAATCTTATTCGCATGATGACCTATTGTATATCACTTAGAGGTTTGACATTTTCAAACGCGATTCCTGAACAGACAGTCGCTGATTTGCCTTCACAGGGACTGCCGGAGGCAGACTGCGATAATAGATAAGACGTCTTTCCTCTTTGTGCACGTTGCTCGGAATGGTGATGAGAAACATATTTTTTTAACAGGAAAAGTTAATGATTTTATAAGAAAAGAAAAAAAACAAGAAGAGAAAAATGATACAGTATAGGGTTTAGGACAATCTTTGAAGCACTGAAGTTTGAAATGTCTGACCATACTGATCAGGGGTCGGTTATGTAAAACGTTTGATGAGCCTGTACAGTCTTATGTTGTCTAAAGGATCTATAGGTCATACCTGATAAGTTGCCACCAAACCTGAAACTAGATGGGAGAGAGAGAGATGGGGAGGGGAGATAGAGAGATGGGGAGGGGAGAGAGAGAGATGGGGATGGGAGAGAGAGAGATGGGGAGGGGAGATAGAGAGATGGGGAGGGGAGAGAGAGATGGGGAGGGGAGAGAGAGAGATGGGGAGGGGAGAGAGAGAGATGGGGAGGGGAGAGAGAGAGATGGGGATGGGAGAGAGGAAGGGGTGAGAGGGGGGTAAAGTTGTAACAGCACATGGTTGTCACCACCCCCCTCCCTCGCCCCTGTTCCCCCAAAGTCACATATCTCTCTGTATTGTTCTCTGTTATTCTTTAATACCGTTGTTGTTGTTGTTGTTGTTGTTGTTGTTGTTGTTGTTGTTGTTGTTGTTGTTGTTGTTGTTGTTGTTGTTGTTGTTGTTGTTGTTGTTGTTACCATTTGTGTGCACATGAATAATAAGATGCTTGACACATGTAAGCTTGTTTTTTTTATCAATTCGATGAATGGTTGTTGCAGAAACAAGCTGTCCAGGCTGAGCAACATCATCGACAACTTGCGGGTGACGAAGGAAAAGCAGGTGGGCGAGCAGGATGACACCCCTGAGCGCAAGGCCTCCCCTCTCCCCCTCCCCAAATCTTCTTCCCTGCCTCCCCAGCTTGTCTCGCGAATGGGAGAGGACAAGAAACCTTCTGGATCTAGCTTCACCCCTCCACCCCCCGCCCACCACCGCTACTCCTCCCCCCACCTGCCTTCCCCCCACCAAGCCCACCAGCAGTCATCGTCATCATCGTCGTCTGCAACAGCAACGTCAGGGTCCAAGCAGCGTCATTCTCCCTCCCCTAGTCAGCACAGCCGTAGACCTTCATCCTCGTTGCCTACATCATCGCAAGCGTCGTCGAGTCATGCGCACCACCCGCCAGGGTCATCGTCGTCATCATCCCACACCAGCGGCAGCAAGTCCAACAAGCCATCGTCATCGTCATCATCGTCGTCATTGCACCACAGCTCATCCAGCAACCGTCCTACCACATCCACGCCTTCCTCTTTTGTCTCAATCCCCTCCATTCTGTCCTCATCGTCGTCATCGCCCTCTGCGGTTGTCTCTGCTGCCGGTTCCTCACCGATGCTGTCGGCGAGCTCAGCTCTGTCCCGGCAGCACGAGCAGATGGCCCTATTGCAGCAAGCCATGATGCGCGGCATGACGCCGGCAGAGCTCGGCCAGGCCCAGCTGATGGCCATTCAAATGGCGCAGGCAGAAGCCGCCTTACAGCAGGCCAACTACATGCAGAAGATGTCAGAGATGCAGAAGATGTCGGCCTCCATGTCGGCACAGAGCAAAGCGGAGCGCGACTACCAGATGGCGCTGTCTTCTCTCATGCCCTGGCCGCCCCGCCCCGACCTCCTCAACCCCTTCCACCCCCTGGCCCAACACCACCTCCTGGCTGTGCAGCAACAGCAGCATCTACAACAACAGATGCGGGACAAGGAGCTGGAGAAGGAGAAGCAGAAGCAGCAGCAGAAACTGCGCGAGAGAGAACAGCAGCAGAAACGTGATCGGGAGAGAGAGCGGGAACAGCAGAAGCAGCGACAGGAGCAGCTGGAGCGCAAGCTGCAACAACAGAAACTGCAGGAGCAGCAGCAGCAGTTCAAACAGAAACAGATCCAGATGATGCAAGACCAGCAGCGCAAGCTGGATGCCGCCCACTCACAGTTCCAGCGGGACGTGGCCAAGCGGTCCTACGAGGCAATGGCGGCGGGGCTGGGGCTGCCATCCGCGGGCGGCGAGACCCCCAGAAAGGCCCACAGCGATGCCAAGAAGGCGCGCACCATGCCGGGCAGCTACTCAACCAACACCCTTACCACAGGCAAGCCACCCCCCAGTCACACCAAGGAGAACGGCAGAGATGGCAGCAGCAGCAGAGGGGGTGGTGGCAGTTCCCACACTTCATCATCCTCCTCCTCAGCTGCCGCCGCCGCAGCTGCCGCAGCTCTGAACCTCCCAGTCCCCATCCCTCTTTCCCCCGTGGCTCCCCCCAGAATGTGGTCCTCCCACTTCCCCCACTCCCTCCCCGCTCCCACCATGGACATGGCGCACCTCTCACGCCTGTACGGGCTGAGCGAGGAGACGGCCAAGCAGATGGCCTCGGCTGCCGCTGTCAGTGGCGCCTCCAGGACTGCTCACACTGCCACCAGTTCTTCTGGGAGGAGCGCTCACTCTGCCACCTCCTCCTCCACCGCGTCCTCCGCGGGAGTGGGTTCTGGTGGCGGTGGCGGTGCTGGTGGTGAGGTGCTGGATCTCAGTGTCAAACGTTAGGAAGGAGAAATGTTCCTTGCGGCAACCGTGGAGTACATGTGAAGTCCAAGAGATATCCACGAAAAGACTGCTCCGCTCGTTCATGCGAAGTTATTTCAAAGAACCTGATGAAGTTTCAGTCCAAAAGATCTTGGAGCTACTATACAATCGTGGAGAGTTTGTTTAAGGAACCTGATCGTTAGTCTTTTGCAAGAACGACCCAAGAGATGGAGTAACTGTGGGTTCTTTTGGAGTCAGTGTTAGTCTGTTCATAAAGTACGGTGTAAGAAGTAACTAGACATTCGTATGGCGTTTGTTTAACAAGTATGAGTGCAAGGCAGGATACTGGGGCCACTATCTGTGTGTAAACTGAGTACGTTATCATTTCAGAAAGCCACTGGAAACACTTGTTGCGTGTGAATTGAGTACATGGTCAGTACAGACACAGTTTTAACAGAGCTGCCTTGGACTGTGCGGTACACATGTCCCAGTACGCATGTCCCATCTAGAGAGAATCCTTCTGAAGAACACGAGTTCAGTTCAGACAAACGTTCTCGTTACGCACACATTTTCTGTTCAGAGATAATTCTGTGGAATAACTGGAATGTGAAGTCTGACTGCGGAGTACTTTCTTGGAGCCAAAGGAAAACGTTACACTTTGTCAGTGTCGAAATATTCCCTTGATGTGTCTGGGGGGTCAGAAAATTCCTCTCAGTACGTACGCGTAGATGGCTCTTTGCAGTAAATGGTAATGGTATGTCAGTCCATCACAGACTCTGGAAGTCTTTTCTGGGAGCGACTGGAAGACGTTACACATTGTCAATTCATATAGATGTTCCTTGATTTGCCATTGAGGGCCATGGGTGTTTCCTTGAAGGCACATGAGAACATTACGCTCTGTAAGTTCACACAGAAGCGTTTAGAGTATCTTAAGCACCAATGTTTTAAGCCGAGTTTGGGAGTATATATTCTTGAAGGAACTGGATAGCATACTCATTGTCTCTTCATAGACAATCTCTTGGAATATTGAGTGCCAGTCTTTTCCCCAGATTATGGTGGGAGTGTTTTCTGGAAACAGCCAGAATACATACACAGGCATTATCAATTCAGTGACGGTTTCGAGGGAGTATCAAAAATACAAGGCTTTTCAGCAGATGCTGGGAGTATTTTTCCTGGAATACATACGCATTGACAGTTCAAACAAAGAGCTCTTCAGGGTGTATGGACATAATGGAGTGCTAGACTAATAACTAATATCACTTTCTTGGAACACTGCGGCATTACCAGTTTATAGACAGTTTGTTGAACGTGCAGTGATTTCAGTGCTGACATTCTCTTTACCTACTGTTTGGGAGTACACTTTCTGGAAGGAGCTAGATTACCTAATTCAACGTTGTTAATCAATGCTGAGACTGAATTCTTTGGAGTACTACTCAACCGCATTTTTATATTTGTTTGGTGCATACATGTGAGATGTGTATACATGTGTCAGATAACCACGTAGAGCAGTACAAAGAACAAATCTGCACGTAATGTTCAGTTTATTTTGCACGGTTTCTGAGGGAGCATGGAACCCCTGCATAGCTCTGCATACAATCAGCTTTGCCATTCTGTCAGCAATGTCCTTCTTGAGGTTGTGACTGTGTATGACTTGAATAAGGCGGCATACTTTGAACAATAATGCAATTGCCAGAAAAACAGCTCTAGACGAGTTTCTTCTAATCATCGTCTTCTTCATGTAGGGACTTTGTCATGAGACTGGCACTGCATTGCACTACAGACGGGATTACAAAACGTCTTCTTCATGTAGGGACTTTGTCATGAGACTGTCGCTGCATTGCACTACAGACGGGATTACAAAACGTCTTCTCCATGTAGGGACTTTGTCATGAGACTGTCGCTGCATTGCACTACAGACGGGATTACAAAACGTCTTCTTCATGTAGGGACTTTGTCATGAGACTGTCGCTGCATTGCACTACAGACGGGATTACAAAACGTCTTCTTCATGTAGGGACTTTGTCATGAGATTGTCATTGCATTGCACTACTGACGGGATCACAAAACGTCTTCTTCATGTAGGGACTTTGTCATGAGATTGTCGCTGCATTGCACTACAGACGGGATTACAAAACACCAACGGAGAATACACAAATGTCATATCTGTATTTATTGTAATGAAAGTGACATCGGTATGTCAAACAAGGTTTGCTTGTGACCATGGAATACAACACCTGATGAACAATTTACTGCTCTTGCTGTTGTCTTCATCATGTACCCTTTCTTTTCACCTTCATCATACAATGTTTTTTATGATTCTGAATTTCTTACAGCTCCATGACTGATATCTTTTTAATTTTCTTTAAAGAACTCATGATACGTTCCTGCGTTGGCAGTCTCAGCGGTTTCTTTAGGAGTTTGTAAACGTTTATTCACTTAAGGTTATTTAACCAACACACTTAAACCTGAAAATAATAAATTACATTCAAACCTTTAAAGTGTTTCCAGTTGGAAAAGCAAATAACACCAATTATATAATGCAGCGGTTGGAATCATTATTGTCGGTAAAGCTGTTTAATTGTAATTTGTATTGATTCCACAGATTGTTATCCGCAATGTGAATGACTTCCAAAACTCAGGATGCCTTGACTGCTAAAATCTGAAGAAGTGGTACTGGCTGTAGTTGTTAGTGACTTACCCTTTTCATTCACAATCTGACAATCACACGGCAGACGGAGGCTATCTTGGCTCAGGCTGGAGATATGTTCCCTCCCGTGTTTAGGCCACAGGTCTGTTCAGAATGTTACATGGGATGAGAGAATCCTTCCGCTTTGGCATCTGCTAACAAAGACCATGCTTGTTTCCTGTGCGGAATGGGAATGTTTTATTCAAATAATGTTGTGAGTTTCGGAGATTAACAGAGTAATGAATAGACGATTTTCGGAAATAACTCCGTCGGGTTTGTACGGGTTGTGAAAAAGTTAATACCCTTGCTTTTCCTCGCCAGTGATTGGCCCCTCCAATGTTTGTTCGGGTAAAAAGCAAGGGCATTCACTCTTTCACAACCCATGCAAACCCAAAAGAGATATTTTCGGAATTCGCCTATTACGAAATATGAATTTCAGAAAAACAGTCCGTCCATGCACAGGAAATAGCAAGGCGGTTGAGTTTTGTTATACATGTCCAAGTGGAATACTGTTCTTTCCCCTTGTAGACGTCCGGGGAGTGACTGTGACGGTTAAAAGGGGATCCCAACTCAGAGGTTTATCGGTTATTTCATCTCGTAGCCAAACGTGGTTCTGACAAGGATGCTCAGCTTCTAGCGAAAGATACACGTGAGATAGTTGGCAGTTGCCCACACTGCGTAGACCCATAGAATACCAGAAAACCTAGTACCTGTAAGTACAAAGCTGAACATACTTCACTTTTCCTGTTTTTGTAAGTAAACTGCCACATGACGTTGCGTTCAGAATCTGTAGTTCTTATTTTCTGCATTGATTTTCATTGTTGTTGCTTTTGCATCGCTGGGTTGAGCTGTTTAAACTAGGTCATCGCCCAGCTGCTTATAAAGAGAATATATATTTCTCTCTTCTCCCCTCTCCCCCATACCCGATTGGTTACCGCGTACGTACTTCTTTTTTTGTGAAACACAATTTGCCTTTGTTTTTGTATACTATCGGTATTATGCCTAAGTTGTTTCTTTTGTTTGCAATGTATGGATAATCATTCAAAGCAATGTGTCGTTGTGACAAACAAAAAATGCAGGCAGCAGTATTGAGTTCATTTGGGTAATCCCGCGACATCACCTGTATCACTTTCAGAACCCATTTTTTGTTTGGAGCGAGGAAGCACCTGCGTTTCATTGACATGTTTGACAGTGAAAGAGATTCGGATATTCTGTGACACCCTTTGAATAATTCTCTTTGTCGGATTATCTGCTACCTTGCGTCGAACTTCAGCGAGTGCAGAGATGATAACATGCGGATGAGATGTAAAACTATTGTTGGAATGCCTATGATTGTACTTTTTGAATGACGTTTCCAATGGGAGGATTGGATCTGATATTTCACAGGTCACTATGTTGATTGTGACTTTATATGTAGAAAGTTTGCTTCATGACGATGTATTCGTTCCACCAATAACTAATTTACAAAAGTTTCTACGCAATATGATCGATTTATTTTATGTTTCTCTGAGAGGAACTTCCAAACCACATCAGTTCCACATTGTTGTCAATGCAAACTGTCCAAGAATCGTGTTGTGAAAATTCAGCTGCTTATCATTTTATGAAACAGTTTACTTACCTTTCTGATTCACCTGAGCAATCTGGGGAGTCGTAGAATTCATTTGTGTATATAATAGTCCATTCTTTAAGTATCGTAGATGTAGGAAGTTGACGACGACAGCAACTGAGTTGATGATGTGAACTTCAAGCGTTTAAGATATTTAATACAATTAGACGTGTCTTCATTTGAGCGCATGTTTATGTGTGTAACATCCATTCGTGTAAACTACTAACGAGATGTAAGATGGGAAAGAAGAAATAAAGGCGACGATAATGAAAACCAATTACTCATTTGAAGTGTACCTTCTTTCAGGTGTGAACGATCATATACACCATCTCATGATCTGTCAATGCTCTCATGGGGGATCTGACCATAACACACCAACATTTTTTGCAGAATAGGATTTTTTTGCTGAGTTCATTTCGACTATTGGTGTTTGTCCTAGTGGGAGGATGCTCTTGTCCCATGAAAACGTCTGGACGGATCTATGGTGTGTTGTTATGATGATTTCAGGGTTAATCCTGGGAGAAAACAATTATGGGACACAATCGAAGGCGCGAAGCCCAAGGCAGGCTAACGCAGTAATCTGGTCCGGGGGTTTGCCTCCCCGGATCATTTTTAGTCCATAGAAACTAAATGGTTCAATCTGGAGCTCAGAATGTGCTACCGTATTATGTGTCCTCATTCCAAATGCTGTGCTCCAATGCAAACTGCACCCCCCGCGGGTTAGGGGGAAGAACTTACCCGATGCTCCCCGGCATGTCGTAAGAGGCGACTAATGGATTCTGTTTCTCCTTTTACCCTTGTTAAGTGTTTCTTGTATAGAATATAGTCAATTTTTGTAAAGATTTTAGTCAAGCAGTATGTAAGAAATGTTAAGTCCTTTGTACTGGAAACTTGCATTCTCCCAGTGAGGTTATATTGTACTACGTTGCAAGCCCCTGGAGCAAATTTTTGATTAGTGCTTTTGTGAACAAGAAACAATTGACAATTGGCTCTATCCCATCTTCCCCCTTTCCCCGTCGCGTTATAACCCTTCGTGGTTGAAAACGACGTTAAACACCAAATAAAGAAAGAAAAGAAAGAAAGAATGCAAACTGTGCAGTGTCACCAAATCTCGATGAGCCCTTTGACTCGCTGAAGGGAATTCGTATGGGTCATTTTCAGATTGTACACGCGCCAGTGAGCGGTACGTTAGTAAACCGACCCGTGTGTTTGACAAGAGAAGGACGGTGCCTTTAAAACAATGGTTTCCTTAGACTTAGAGATTTTATGTTCCTTTGATCATGAGTTTTTTATGACACTTTCTTGCTGGTCCCTCATTGCCATGTGTCAGTGGAAGGGACGTTAAAACCAACGACCTTACGCTGATCGAGGAAAAGCGGTAAAAGACATACATATTCACCTGGGGGAAGTTTATTTGGTTTGCCGTTGAGGTTACGGTATCTGATATATATAGATAACTAATAGGCGAAACAACAGACAGGCGAAAATGATAACGTGCGTTATACGTGATTTGATAGATTTATTCTTTATTGGTATGAATTGCTTAAATGTGAACACTGTATAATTAGCTAGGTGTGCTCGTACAGCCACTGACGGCTATCCCTTTTTCGGACTGATATGCTGCACTCAAAGTTGTATCACTGTCAGGTCTGGACACCACTGAAGCTTCCCCAACGTTAAGTGAGTGTAAAAGGGCCTTCTTTCCCTGGAAATGATCAGCACACTGTCACAGATCTGTGCAGGTTTTACTTTTACAAGAGCATCCTTCCACCTGGACACATACCGAACATCAACAGCCTCGCTACAGATTGGATTTTTTTTTATGAAATGATTTTACACATTGACAGACGTTAACTATTCCAGCGAAATAAAAATCCCACTGTGCAGAAAGGAACCAGGCTGCACTTGTTAGTATGCTTTGGAGCTAAGATGTTGATATCAAGGCAAGGCAAGGCAAGACAAGGCAACGGATTTATTCAAGAAACCCCAAGGTGGTACATGGAGAGAAAATCAAAATTTGACTAAATGTAAAAAGGGGGAAAAAAGATCCCAGGTTGCAGCGTCAACGGATCTGGTGTGCTAATATTACAAGATGGTTTATACGGGATGTAAGCTACCTGTACATGAAAGCTTTGAACGGGGTCAGTGCGACATGCCTAATATGTTTTGATCATAATTTTCATTGTATGTAATTTATGGCAGTTTTTGTTCGACTGTTTCATCATTGTGTATAATAGTCGTCATACATTTATACATCACAATTTGCACTTTCTTCGAATTATGCACTTGCAGTATTAACATTTATTATTATTATTATTATCATCATTACGACGACCATTTCCCACATGGACGCAATGCCCGTCTTTGAGATTTTTTGTTTGTTCTTTATTGAAAGATGGGTTTTTTTTTGTTTAATAAAATTTTGTTTTTGTGTATGGGGGTGTGGTGGGTGGGTGGAGACTATGTTTATAACTTCCCTTAACTGCGGCATTGACATCTTGTACATTAAAACTGAAAATAAAAACATGACTAAAATGTACGACTTATGTTTGGTTTCCTCTTGTTGTATGTAACTTGTAAGCTTTGTTGTTGTTGGTGTTGGTGTTGGTTGAATGTTGTTTTATACTGTTTGTGTATTTCACTGTTCTGAGAAATCTGTCACCCCCCGCGGATTTGGGGGAAGAATTTACCCGATGCTCCCCAGCATGTCGTAAGAGGCGACTAACGGATTCTGTTTCTCCTTTTACCCTTGTTAAGTGTTTCTTGTATAGAATATAGTCAATGTTTGTAAAGATTTTAGTCAAGCAGTATGTAAGAAATATTAAGTCCTTTGTACTGGAAACTTGCATTCTCCCAGTAAGGTCATATATTGTACTACGTTGCAAGCCCCTGGAGCAAATTTTTGATTAGTGCTTTTGTGAACAAGAAACAATTAACAAGTGGCTCTATCCCATCTTCCCCCCTTTCCCCGTCGCGATATAACCTTCGTGGTTGAAAACGACGTTAAACACCAAATAAAGACAGAAAGAAATCTGTCGTTACGTTTTGCATATGTCTGTTGGTTTCTATGGTGATTTGTATAATGTTTGACCAGGTTCTTAATGTGAAGACTGAGGTAGTCATAACCCAGCTTGCTCTTTTACACTCCCATCTAGGGTAGACATTCTGATTCAGAACATGATTAAAGTAGTCAAGGTGAACATTTTGGCATTACATCACAAACGTCAGAAAACGGAAGCATAAAAAACATCACGCACACAAAAGTTCTCTCAAGCTCTATTAGACAAACATAAACAAGCACAATATTGTTGTAACGTGTTCACAGTGGCGCTCAGTGAGCCTTTATCAAAACGTACTGCTAGGGATTTGCTCGGAACACAATGAGGCCTCACTATGGCAAAGGTGTTAAGGTTCAGGAACATAGCATTACTCTGCAGAAGCACTTACGGCGCCGTAAATGGATTGTAGACTGCTCAGCGGTTAGGGTTGTCCCATACTCTGCATAGATTTTCTTTCATTTACGGAGCCGTAGATGGCTGGTTGCGTTACCGGTTGTAGGGGGGGAGATACTTTGTCTCACATTTGGGGTGTTAAACACACACACACACACACACACACACACACACACACACACACACACACACAAAGACGCACACACATACACAAACACACACACACATACACATATATATATATATATATATATATATATATATATATATATATATATATATACACACTCACACTAAAACAAGAAGGTAACGATAAGACAAAGCCCACAGTGATTGGGGCTATCTCTACGGCGCCGTAAATCCTACACACACACACATTCACAGACACACACACACATACACACACACGCACGTAATACACACACACACACACACACACACACACACACATAACGTCATCAACAACGCTCCTTTGTAAAAGATAACTATCGAGGAAGGAAAAGCAGAACACAAACACGTCAGTTGTGCCATGGAATGCCCCAATTCAACTGTGCCTGGTGATACTCGTACCTCTACGGCGCCGTAAATTGTTCACACACACACACACACACACACACACACACACACATACACACACACACACATACACACACACACAGACGCACACACACATACACCACACACCACTCACACACACACATATATACACACACATACACACACACATACACACACACACACACACACACACACACACACACACACACACACACACACACACACATACGCACAAAAACAATAAACAATGAAATGTTGCAGTCATTCTTTGTAGCTTACGTTTTTAATCAAGGCAAACAGAAATACATGCTGAATTTAAAAATGAGAACCAGTTGTGCTAGGCCGTACCTGAATCCCACAATAATCGGAACAATATCTACGTCGCCGTATATCTTTCATTGAAGAATTGAAGGAGAGAAGGAAGATAGAAACAGAAATAAGAACAACTTGTCATAAAAACTGCCATGCATGCATTCCGCAGTGATCGGAATGTATCTACGGCGCCGTAAATCGTTCACACATATTTCCCTTATTCCTTTTTTTGCTTCGGTAATCCTCTTGCGCAATTCCGACTCTATACACGTGCTTTCATGACGAGAATACTAGAATACGAGTTCATTCCGTGAAGAAAAGAGAATAAGAAAGAAAGAAACGAAAATAGAAAGGGAGGTAAAAATGAAAGAACATCGAAACAGAACGGCGTGTGTCTTTCTTTCTTTATTCCAGCGTCGCGGACGACGCTGGTATCTGCGGTCGGGAAGACTTTCCACGAATTTGCCTGCAGGGCGCCGCCATGTTTTCTGTGCTCGACTGCGAGCAGACCACAGGCACATTACACCCAAAATTCTTGTAGGCATACACAGACGCAACATAGCATATACAGACAATAACACCCACAACACTTCAACTGCATATGAAAGGAATAAAAATAAATCCGCAAATCAGTCGCGCACAATACACCAGAAAGTAAAACAAGGAGTACCAAAGCGGCGTGCAGAAACTAAACTGACTCGGAGACTGAGAAGAAACATTTATCACACGATGTGGATAGCAAACATTAAAATAAAACAGATAAGTCAAGCAAAAAATAAACACAAATATCGAAAACACAATAAACAAAGGTAAAGAAAACAAAAAGAGATGCTTGCCGACAGTCAGTGTGTGTGTGCGTGGTTTGCCGTGTGCGTCAGCGGGGGGTGTGTGTGTGTGTGTGTGTGTGTGCGTGCGCGTGCATGCGTGCGTAGGCTACGTTCTTGCGTGTGTGTGTGTGTGTGTGTGTGCGTGCGCGTGCATGCGTGCGTAGGCTACGTTCTTGCGTGTGTGCGCCGTTCGAATGAGAAAAAAGAGAGAGAGAGGATTGAACAATGAGGTCACGTTCTCTGTCACATGAATACATATACACACACTGAAGGCTACTTCGGACACGAACACTTGCCAACAACTGTGGTTGGACATGCTTTTGAAATGTAATATTTTTTCGACATGATTTCTGGACATACGAATCCCGCTGTGTTGCCTACTGATGTTGCGAATGATGAAGGTTTTGAGTTGACTGACCTTGAGGAGGGATTGCATCAGGCGTTTATCGTCTCAAATTATATCCTTGCTACTTTTCAGGAGTCAACTATTGCCATTCATGGTAACTTGGATAGTCAATGTTTTTATTTGTTTGATTCCCATCAAAGAAACAGAAATGGTAACCATTCTTCAAATGGCGCTGCAGTTTTGATGTCATCAAGTTAATTCCTTTGCAGAATTGATTGATTTTCTCAAAAGCCATTATCAATGTGTTTATCAATTAACACCTGTTCATTTCTGTCCAACTGCAATGCAAACTCAATGTGGAGGAAACAAGGATTCATTACAAACAAGTCATCCCTGTACATCAACAGATTTATGTACCTCAATCAATACTGCTAGTATGAGTGACAGGAATCTAAAAGAAAAAAACAACCAAACGCAAATGTACTACTACTTCTACGACTCGTTTGAATGTAAAACAGAAATGTAACACTATCTGTGACAATGACGGTTCTACGACTCGTTTGAAGGACAGTATAGATCGAACCTTAACCCACAACTACGACAATTTGTGTCAGACTTTTTTGAACAGGAAAATATGCCTCTGTTCAACAGTAACCAAAACATGGAAGATGTTTTTGAAACTTTACAGAAATGTAACACTAGCCTATCTGTGACAATGTTGCTTTTGAATTGAACCCACATTTGTTGAACAGGAGAGAATGTTCCTGTTCAACAGTACCCAAAACACTGAATCTGACGTTTTTGAATCTTTTCTGTCATCTAACTGAATCTGACGTTTTTGAATCTTTTCTGTCATCTAACCCAATTGCTCATGACTTCATCGATCTTGAACATGCCTACTTTTCAAAGAAAGACAGACAAAAGCGAAATCTGCATGTTAGCCATCTGCCTGAAATGGTCAATGCACTTTTGTAAAATTGTCACAGCTGTAATGCACTTTTGTGAAATGGTCAGTGCTGTTGTGCACTTATGCAAAACTTGGTGCTGTGCTGTTAACATTTGAACAAAATGCATTTTGTTCAAATGTTTAGTGCAACTTGCTACTATATAATCGCTGTATGCGCTTTGTGGTAATAATGCACTGTTGTGAAAAGTTTGCGCTAAATGTTGGCACTATGCATCATTGTTGGAGCACCCTCCTGTAGATGCACCATGCTGAAAAATGTACTTATGAATCAAGCATTGACTGAAATAAACAATTTATATATCCAGCACAACATGCAATTCATTAACTTTTGACCCTAACCTTTAACACTTCCCAAAATATATCTTTGGTGGACATTGCATCGACGCTGTTCATTTTGAATGAACATTTTTCTTGTGCGTGTGTTGGGACTGATTTAGGATAGCAACTGTGACTGGTGATTGCCTTTTTATGATAATTCTGCGCACACTGGAGATAAATTCAGGAAAACAGATGAAGACAGAAACAATCGAAAACACGGATGCATGAACACATTAATTATATTACGATAATTACTCTGAAACAAGAAAATGGCGTGTAAAAGTGAATACAAAGAAGAGGAATCCTAGTACATCGGTGACAAATAATATATGCGATTGTTTTGACAGTACGGTGATAACTACAGCACCTTTTCGTGTAATGACACATTCTGTGTACGTGGTAAGATAGTAAAGCGAAGCCATGTTTTCGTTGATAAGGATATACTTGTACATCTCCATGTTGCTGTTGCGTTTATCAGACAGCTAAGGTGGTATACATGTCACAGTGCGTGTGTGTGTGTGTGTGTCTGTGTGTCTGTGTCTGTGAATGTGTCTGTGTGTGTGTGTGTGTGTGTGTGTGTTTGTGTGTGTGTGTGTGTGTGTGTGTACTGTGCCACGCGCGTACAGTGTCTGTGTGTGCCTCTGTGCGTACGTGCGAGACGGTGCGTGCGTGCTGCGTGGCGTTTGTGTGTGCGTGCGTGCGCAAGTGTTTGTATATGTGTCTGGTCGCGTGCGATCATGCTCCTATTTGTAAAAATATAATTCTCAGACTGACAAAGCATAATAATTATGCTATCCCTCGCTACACCAATTTCTCCCAGCCAAATTCACGAACGACCGGTCTCTCTCGCTGTGCTTTATTTACTTATAGCTCAGCAGTATTTCTATATATATACACCTACCACTGCCAGTGCGTTAGAACTTCAACTATATATATAGTGCCATTAGCCATGAGGCTTGATGTTTCCAAGGTCGTATAGGCTACGAGTTTAGCCTCAGGCTAGACAGGATACAAGCTTCATCGCTCAAGAAATGCTCTTCACCAAGTAACCCCATTCCCAGCCTGGCAATTGCTTTTCCAGTTTTTGAATAATAATGGTGAAATTAAAAGATTAACATCAATGCTATTGATTAGCCGGGGTGTTCCCTGAATGACTGGAAGGCACGCACATGCATTCACAGGCACACACACACTCACACACAGACAGACAGACACACACACACACACACTCACACACAGACAGACAGACACACACACACACACACACACCGTGCACACTAACACACACACACACACACACACACACACACACAAACACACACACATACTTATAACACCACCAGCACGAACACTACCACAGCTAAGACAATAATAGAGTCATGCAAAGTGCCGAATTTAATTCCTCAATCCGTATTTTTACCTACGTATTCTTTCTCCAAGTATAAGGAAACTGTATGATTCTAATCATTTCAAGTACAAGCAACAAAGACAAGGGCAGAAAAAGGCCCCAGCAACAACGATTACTCTCGACATTCAAACACGACTTTATTACTTGTGTCTGGCAACCGGCCAATACTCATCACCAGAACATAATAATGATTGGAAATGGGATTCTCGTGCTACTGTTATTGGATTCTGCTTTTTCTCAAAGAAAGAGTTGCCTGTCGACATCTTGCGAAAAACAACTTCGTACACGTATATTATAACCTCCAGGTGCTTTGACTGACTGATAAAACTATGGAAAGCCAAATCGGCCAACGACGCTCGCAATTACGGCTGGAATTCCGCACGGACTTTCGAGCTATTCTCGTCGCTGATAGATCAGAAAGTCCGCGCGGTCTTTTATTGTCCGGGCGGAATTTCGGGCGTACTTTCTCTCTACTCACTAAAAACATGGAATGGGAATTTACCGGACCCTCATATGTAATTGCCTTGAAATCAAGGGCGATCACTCAAAATCTTCAAAACGCGGGATTACAAATGGCAGTGGATGTTATCATGAATGCGTACCGGTGAATTATTTCAGTAGGTTGAATACCAGACAGAAGAATATCTCCGGAATGCATAATCTTGCTTTTCACGCCAGATAAAAATGCATCTTCTTCTCGCGTCGCCATGTTGAATACAGGTAAATAACTCCGACAGGTGAATTACCTTTGCATGGTTCTTCAATCCGACTCTCTTCCGTTCCAACTTTTTCAATTTCTCTATCTAAAAGTCCGTGCGGAATGAGTGCCGAAAGTCCGCGCGGAGTTTGAGACAAAAGTCCGCGCGGAATTGCACGCGGATTTTCTCGGACATTCTGGCCAATCAACGACGAGAATAGCTCGTAAGTCCGCGCGGAATTCCGGCCGTAAATGCGCTCGTCGTTGGCCGATTTGGCTTTCCATATAAAACGAGAGTAAACTGACCTCTAGAAATCTTAATTATTCAGGTATCAGAAGTGAGTGAGTCTGAAAATGGCTTTCCATGT
>NC_090246.1:34678708-34711208 GCF_037325665.1 Littorina saxatilis
ATCCAAGAAAATTGAAATATAACACCCCTACACTGAGATGTAGACAGGCAGAAACAGAGATACTGACATTCAGGATCACAGTCTCCACATGTAGAAACGATTTCGAAACACAAGCCGCGTGGATGCGTGCACTTGAGATGGGAGTGAAGCATGTCACCGCGACCCAGTCAAATAACGATAAAATAGAAAATAGAAAAACTAGGTTTGTAGACGGCACACGGAAGCGACTGCAAATAGAAGAGACGTCACGTCATGAATCCACTTTATTTATCCCCGTGTATCTGTCAGGTAGGGAGGGACACTTAGGCGCTGGTAAAGAAACAGACAACGACATGCGTTGTCAATAATAAAGTCTATTTGGGGATGGGGGGGGGATGCGAGTGGGGGGAGGGCAGAACGGATGTTATTGGGGAAGACATGCGTGTGACTGAACTTTTTCTTCCCTTAGTTATACTGACCGATTTGATAATTAGCCCACTCTTTCAATTTTTTTTCGACCCATTGAGGCCAGAGATTAAATATACGGATTTGTTTCCTTGGCAAGCTTTTCAATTTGTCTTTCAAGGTACAAATCCTCAGAAAAAGGGGGTTTTGTTCTCCTAAAAACAGATATTCGAATGAATGATACGGCGTGTAGTTAACAATGGACGTTTTTGTGTGCGACTGTTTGAGATAAAAACATGTTGTTTTGGGGAAACGTTCATCTTCCAGAAAAATAAAGATAGAACTTTGAAGTCTGCGCCTACGTTCTGTTGTACTTCTGCAAACTGTCAGGACACAGTGGTCGATGACAACACTACATCGCACAATGATTCTATATGATGTTCAAAGTACCTGAAAATGCCGAGAACCCAAAGCTGAAGCGTTTCTGTCCGGTGTAACACGAAATTTTTACTCCACGAAAATTTTACTCCGGAGTAAAAATTTCGTACGACATTCTTACTCCGAGTACATTTTTCGTACGAGAAAAGAACTCCCCAAGGCACGAAAAAATTACTCCCTCCACGAAATTTTTACTCCCAATTTTGTTTACTTCAAGTAAAAATCTCGTACGCGAAAATGGGATGCGGGCGAAGGGATAATGCCAATATGTGATCTCGCGCAAACCAATGTCGCACTACCCTCCCTCCACCACTTCCACCACCAAGACTAACAGGGGACAAGGGAGTATAAATTTCGTACACCTGGCATGGGAAGTAAATTGCTCGTGTTAGGGTGAAGTAATTTATTGTTTTTTTTATTCGTCAGGGGAGTAACATTTGTGTACGAAATGTTAACTCGGAACTCACCTGTCGTGGGGAGTATTTTTCTCGTGTAATGGGGGAGTGCTTTTTTCGTAAAGGGAGTAACATTTTCGTACGAAATGTTTACTCCAGAGTAAAAATCTCGTGGGAGTAATTTTCTCGTGTTACACCGGGCATCTCTGGCATTAGTTGCCTGATAACCCAGTTCGTTTCACGATCCGGAGAGAATTATGGCTGTACTGCTTGTATACTGACACTGTGCATCCACAGTGTTTGAGTAGGTTAAGGTTAGGGATGATGGATTAGTGGGTAAATATGATCAGTGACTGACTTTATTGCCGAAGTGATGGATGATTTTTTTTTGTTTTCATTTGGTGATTCCACATTTTTTTGCCTTGACTAAAGGGTTAGCTTGTGTTTTGGCTTAGTCGGGCAGTGTTTGTGGGTGTGTGTGTGGGTGTGTGTGTGTATGTGTGTATGTATGTAAGTGTGTGTGTGGGGGGGTGAATGTGTGTGTACTTGGGTGTGTGTGTGTGTGTGTGTGTGTATGTATGTGTGTGTGTGTGCGTATGTGTGTGTCTGTGTGTGTGTGTGTGTGCGTCTGTGTCTGTGTGTGTGTGCGTCTGTGTCTGTGTGTCTGTCTGTGTGTCTCTGTGTCCCGGTGTGTCTGTGTCTGTGTGTCTGCGTCTTTGCGTCTGTGTGTGTTTGTGTGGGCATACATTTAAACCCCCCAGACTGCCTGTAATTGCTGTTTTCAACTCACGGATTGTCTAAGGTTTTATTTTTGTATTGAAGGCCCTGCAGATAAACCCAGACGTAAAAACTTGGAGGGTTTAAATCGGGTGAGTGTGGCTCCCCGAATTTGGAAAATGTAAATATTTTCACAAGAGCATAAAAGTCACATCATTTGATCTCTAGATTCAAAACTTTGTACAATAGTCATCCATCATTTACAATTGACGTATTGAAAATATGAAGTAATTCGCTGCGCACATGTAAAAGTTATTAGCATATTTGTGGGTGGCATTTTCGTGGGGTCACCCTGTACCTATCTGCATCGCCGACCTGCCTGTCTACATTGTAACTAATCAGTTGCCTGCCTGCTGGCCGGCCTATCCGTCTGTCTGGCTGACTATCTGCTATCTGTTTCTCTGTCTATCTGCCTGCCTGCCTATTAATTTGCCTGTCTGCTTGTCTGCTTTTCTGCATGCCTGTCTGTCTGGTGAGTGTGATGTCCCTATACAAGACTATGAATCAGTGTGTCTATTCTTTAGTGATACCTTATAATGCAAGACCACCAAACTCATGAATCTGCATGCCTGTATGCCTGTATGCCTGTATGCCTGTCTGTCTGTCTGTTTGCCTGCCTGCCTGCCTGTCTGTCTGTCTGTCTGTCTGCCTGCCTGCCTGTCTGTCTGTCTGTCTGTCTGTCTGTCTGTCTGCCTCAGCCTGGTGTCAGTCTGTCTCTGTCTGCCTGCCTGTCTGGGTAATAGTGTCCCAATATATCTAATGTCCATGTGATGTCCTCGTGTGTGAATAAGTGTGCTTATAGAAGTCGTACATATTCATGCAAGACAATTAAATTTCTGTCTGCCTGCCTGCAAGTGTGTCTTTCTTTTCCCCTACCTGTATTCTTGTCCAATACGACGCTTTTGGGTAAAGCAGCATAAAAACACACACACAGACAGAAAATCGGTCCCAGAAATACCGAAGAACGGTGAAAAAAAAGCCGAAAACTTTGCACAAAAACTCATCTACGGCGCCGTAGAAACGGCTGCGAAACTTGCCCAGACTGGCGAAAGACCGCTTCTGTAGGCAAGGGAAGTAACCGCGTCAAGAGGCCTCTTCGCTTTCTTTGCTCGAGTTAATGCTCCTGACGGGGCATTGTGTATGCAGGGAACGAGAAATAATTATCACTCTAGCCTTGGAACAAATGAGAGACATTCTTGTATGACGTTTAACATTAAACCCCCGTGTATTCGACGGTGACCGAGTTTTCACTCTGGCTGTTTGATTGTTTGTTTGTTCCGCTATCCGCACTTAGATGTCTGGTGTTTATTGATCGATTGAGCTGAAATTTGGTGTGTATCTTGGATGTTGGTTCACAAGGTCGTAGCAACAACAAACATCCTACCAGTAGCAAAACAGGAGATATACATACGACACGGTCTACTATGTAAAGTGTCTGTAACAAGTAAGTTATCGGGAACCGAAAACAATCACCATCGCGGCTTTCTATTTGATCTACCGCGGCAATATTGCTTTGATGGTTTTCCTCTCTCAGTCCGTGTGCCCCTCTCTCTCTCTCCCTCTCCCTCTCTCTCTCTCTCTCTTACCCAGTGCCTTTATATCTGTCCGTGTAGACAATGGAGGAAGGGGAGGAGGAAAGAGAGAGAGTCTTGCCCCGTTGCATACACCTTGCAGTCCATAGAACCCACACAACAATTACTTCAGACGTAGTTTCTGTTACGAGAAATTTTGGAATTCTTCTACACGGGGGTGTCCTGATCCTGTTTAAAGTCAGCCCTTGTTGTCGCTGGATTTATTGAAGACTGTAGTGTATTCATCCGGGTTGGCAACTAAACGAAGCCAGCGAGAATTCGGCAATGACAACATTTCAACCACAAACATGCCCCCGCACACACACACACACACACACACACACACACACACACACACACACACACACACACAAACACACAGGGAGAGACAGACAGACAAACTGACTGAAAAATAAAAAGACACACAGACAGACAGACACACAGACACAAACCTGAAGCATACTACAGTTTACTCAGAAATAATATCGTAAATATTCACATCAAGTGTACAAAACCGGTTGTATCAACTTTTGTAATAGTCAAAGCTCTATCTTAGTATCTTAAAGTAAAAATTATACAAATAAAGTTCATATATATATATTATATATAAGCATATACAAAATAAACACATAAAATAAAAAATAAAATAAAAGCAAACACGAGTCATTAAAGCAACGATTAGGTCTTGAAAGTAATCGATCGAAAATCGGTTACTCAATGGAATGAAACGCGATAGAAAAGTGCACAACAACTTTTACACATATCATCAGTAACGATTTCCACATACTCACGCACGCACATGCACAACCGCACACATGGGCTTACACCTGTACAGTGACAACGACGGTCATAAGTAACAGTTAAATTTAGATGTGCGATCCTCTAAAAAAGACAACTTTTTCTTGTGTCAATTGCTCACAAGTGCCCCCAAAAAAGTCAGTCGAATATACACCGAAAATCGATATTTTCTCATTTCTGTCGTAACGACAAGTTATGAAATGGTCACTGCTGCTGCTGCTGCTGCAATTGATTGCTTTACAACGTCGTCGATGATGGTTTAAACTGTGCTTTATTCCTTTCTATAATCAGCAGAAAAACAATCATGAACATTTCAGAACAGAACAGCAAGCCTACGGCTTTATGGCCGTCGTTGTTGTGGTGAATGATTTCTCCTTTGTTCTTTTTGAGTAAATAGTCATTAATACGTTTATTTATCATTTCTGTACTTGTGGTATTGGTTGTTTTCTCTTTACATAAGAATCTTTTATTCACGTGTCAAGTTTACCACATGAAAATCGAAACAATAACATCACAATTTAAAAAGAAGCAACTTGTATCTGTGAATTTACAATAATTACTCCAAGACATTCTTCTGGGGTGATTTACACTGCGTATAAAATGACATCAAAGCAAATATGTTTACTCTTTCGAGTAAAGCCTCAGCAAACCTTGGCGACCTTAAGTGTGACAAAAGCAAATGGCCATCGCGGTGGATTTCCATTTCATGACGTCACATGATTAACGACCGTGCACCATGCATTCTAGATACAACCTTTTACAACACAAAGTCAAATGTGTCTGCTATCTTGACGGTTATCGTTTAAAACCTAGTAGCAGCGTCCTCTTGTTCCTCTCCAGGCTCAGCTGACGCCGGGGACTCCTCCGGCGATGACGCTTCTTCTGTGATGACGTCACCAGAACCGGGAGTGTGAACTTCTGCCATGGGGCGGAGTGGGACATGCTCTGATTTGCTGACGTCACTGCCACGTGACATCCGGGGCCCGCTTGGAGGCCTCAGTTTTCCCCAACTGGACTCTTTCTGAGCACCATGGGAACTCCTGGTGGCGGATGATAGTGCAGAAGCTCTCTGAATGCTCGACTTGGACTCTTTCTGGGGACTAGCCGAGCTTTTCGTGACTGCAGACGACGCGGAACCTCTCAGAGCGCTTGATTTGGACTCTTCCTGAGGACTAGCCGAGCTTTTCGTGACTGCAGACGACGCGGAACCTCTCAGAACGCTCGACTTGGACTCTTTCTGGGGACTAGCCGAGCTTTTCGTGACTGCATACGACGCGGAACCTCTCAGAGCGCTTGATTTGGACTCTTTCTGGGGACTAGCCGAGTTTTTCGTGACTGCAGACGACGCGGAACCTCTCAGAATGCTCGACTTGGACTCTTCCTGGGGACTAGCCGAGCTTTTCGTGACTGCAGACGACGCGGAACCTCTCAGAATGCTCGACTTGGATTCTTCCTGGGGACTAGCCGAACTTTTCGTGACTGCAGACGACGCCGAACCTCTCAGAACGCTTGATTTGGACTCTTCCTGGGGACTAGCCAAGCTTTTCGTGACTGCAGACGACGCGGAACCCCTCAGAGCGCTTGATTTGGACTCGTGTGAATTGTCAGGTGTTTGGGAAGACCTCATAATGCCCTCACTCGAGTCCTTCTGTGAACTGTGGAAAGTTCTGGGGACTGCAGACTGCTTTGATGTTGTCTGAACATCCGGCTTAGAATCCTTCTGTGTTGTGTCGAAACTTTTAGTGGTTGCCGCTGGTACGGAATCTCTCAGACCATCCGGCTTAATATCTTTCCTCTGATTGTCGGTAGTTTTGTCAAGCTCTGACGATTTGGCAGCTTTGACAACGCCCCAGCCGGACTTTTTAAGTGCACTGTCAGCACCTGTGGCGCCGGTGGATGGTTTGGGGGGCCCCGGGGAAGTTTCGTTCTGCATGGAGAAGGACACGGTGGGAGCAGCAACGCCGTGTTCCTGCTGGTCCTTGTCGCCACTGGCCCTGTTGGTTTTGCCTGTGCCGCCCTTGGCGACGGACACCTTGCGGGCTTGGTTCACCACGTCCATAAAGGTCTTGGGGCGAGTATTCACGGTGACCTTGGTGACCAGGTTCTTCCACTTGTCCTGCACCTTCTCCGTGCGCGCCCTGACCAGCTGGCGCCTGGCTGGATCCTGAGCCAGGGCCATCACGGCCTTCATGGCGCGAACCTTCTGCCATTTTTCCGGCCGCAGGTCACTTTTCTTGACCCCACCTTTCCCCCCTTCAGCCTCGGCGGTGCTGGTGCTAGGCCCTGCCGCTTTGTCATCCTTGAGGCCTTCCACATCACCTCCTTCCCTTCCTACAGCCTTGTCGAGGTTGTCGATGACGGGGCGCAGCTCCTCGCCGAGGATATCATAGAGGTCGCGACGCTTCATGCTCTGGTTCCTCGTCCTCTGCCGCTCGATCAGCTTGTTTATGTGTGTTCTCGATGGCCCGATGGTCTCGCGGCCGATGGAGTGATCGTCCAGAACGCTAGTGTTACCCGTGCCTTGGCTGACCGTGTCGTTGTCACTGCCTCGCTCAGCGCCCTCCACAATGTTCCACGTCAGCTCGTAGAACGGGTTTTGCCTGCGGGATGAGGGTTGGGTGTAAACGGTACTGAACTGACAATGTACTTAATAATGTACTTGTGAAACGTCTTTTTGTGACATTGCTTAATTTATCTTAATATTATTACAACGCCGCTTTTGACATGTACTTCCAGCATACTTTTTCTCCTCTTCTTCCTACTCCTCCTCCTCCTCATTCTCATCCTCCTGTACTCTACAGTTACTACTACTACTATACTACTACTGCAACTGCTGCTGCTACTACTACTACTGCTACTACTAATAATACTAATACTACTACTACTAATACTACAGCTGTTGCTGCTGCTTATGCTAATTCTACTGCTGCTTTCTGAAATAATACGTAAAAATCTCATGTCTGCAAAAATACGAAAGCCCTTCAGAAAGCTCAAGCTTTGAAATTTACTGAAAATCGTACATTTACGGGGAAAATCTCATGTCTGCGAACTCAGACACGCCCGCGCATAGCGTGGTATTTACTATCAGACCCCTTCTTGGTCCAGCGAATAAGGGATGTGCTTTTGACGGGCGCTGTGGCGGGGTGGTAAGACGTCGGCCTCTTAATCGGAAGGTCGAGGGTTCGAATCCCGGCCGCTGCCGCCTGGTGGGTTAAGTGTGGAGATTTTTCCGATCTCCCAGGTCAACTTATGTGCAGACCTGCTAGTGGCTTATCCCCCTTCGTGTGTACACGCAAGCACAAGACCAAGTGCGCACGGAAAAGATCCTGTAATCCATGTCAGAGTTCGGTGGGTTATAGAAACACGAAAATACCCAGCATGCTTCCTCCGAAAGGGGCGTATGGCTGCCTTAATGGCGGGGTAAAAACGGTCATACACGTAAAATTCCACTCGTGCAAAAACACGAGTGTACGTGGGAGTTTCAGCCCACGAACGCAGAAGAAGAAGAAGAAGAAGGGATGTGCTTTTAAAAGCACAGTCTTTCCTGTGTAAACGATTTGGCTCAACATCTCAGACCTGGGCCCGGTAATATGAACAGCGTATTTTGGACGGTCGAGCAACCACAGTCGACTGACTGTCAAGTCAGTTGACTGCAGTCTGCTGACCGGCCGTGTTTTGACGGGTAATATGTGCAGCGCGGTAGCACTGACAGTCGGCTGACTAGACAGTCAGACCGCTCAGTGGTATTTTTAGAACATTACAACTTCCGATGTAAACATCCGGCCCTGTTTTGGCGGTACCGGTATCGTTTTTTTGATATGACGTCATCAAAGACATTTAGGCCAAAGGTGGTAAAGGACAGGGTGAGAAAATGAACAACAAAAACGTGTGAAAACGAAAGTCCGCTGACGATTTGTAAATATGTTGAGTGTCTTGTCTCTATGTATAGTGAATCCAGTCTCTTTGCGCGATTTTTAAAGTTAGTTTTATTGGTCTACATTTGGGGTAAAAAAAAAAATAAAAAAAAAAATAAAAATCCCTACCTACCGACCCTATTTTTTTTAGCCATGTTACCAGAAACAGACAATTTTTTTGTGGCCTAAATGTCTTTGATGACGTCATATCCGGCTTTTTGTGAAAGTTGAGGCGGCACTGTCACGCCCTCATTTTTCAACCAAATTGGTTGAAATTTTGGTCAAGTAATCTTCGACGAAGCCCGGACTTCGGTATTGCATTTCAGCTTGGTGGCTTAAAAATTAATTAATGACTTTGATCATTAAAAATCTGAAAAATGTAAAAAAAATATTGTTTTTATAAAACGATCCAAATTTACGTTCATCTTATTCTCCATCATTTGCTGATTCCAAAAACATATAAATATGTTATATTTGAATTAAAAACAAGCTCTGAAAATTAAATATATAAAAATTATTATCAAAATTAAATTATCGGAATCAATTTAAAAACACTTTCATCTTATTCCTTGTCGGTTCCTGATTCTAAAAACATATAGATATGATATGTTTGGATTAAAAACACGCTCAGAAAGTTAAAACAAGTAGAGTTGTTTACCTGCACTGCGGTCGATCGACCGAAAAAGGTGCCTGTAAGCCCAACCGCAGTCGGGCGACTGTTTTCAGTTGGACCGGCAGTTGTTCGCGCTCATATTACTGACTTTTGCGGTTCAACGTCGACCCACCGTCAGTTTCACGGTCAGCCGACCGATGACTAGCTACATATTACCGGGCCCTGGAAACTGTTTATTTATTAATTTCCTAAAATTCAAAAAAGAATTCAACTCAGCCCAGTAACCAGTCAGTAGGCCTATGTTGATTTTTGATACACGTGTGTTTAAGTGGAAGGACGGTGTTATCTGTAAAAGACTAGGCAGATCTGGAATAGTGAACAGAACTGGAAGGACGGTGTTATCTGTAAAAGACTAGGCAGATCTGGAATAGTGAACAGAACTGGAAGGACGGTGTTATCTGTAAAAGACTAGGCAGATCTGGAATAGTGAGCACAACTGGAAGGACGGTGTTATCTGTAAAAGACTAGGCAGATCTGGAATAGTGAACAGAACTGGAAGGACGGTGTTATCTGTAAAAGACTAGGCAGATCTGGAATAGTGAGCAGAACTGGAAGGACTGCGTCTTTATCGCAAAACTCTACTTCTTCAACGAAACCGAGATACTTTTAATGCGCTCATTACTTGCCCCATTGTATCTGAATCCCCCCCCCCCCCCCCTTGCGTGCTCTCTCTCTCTGTCTCTGTCTCTCTCTGTCTCTGTCTCTCTCTGTCTCTGTTTCTCTCTGTCTCTGTCTCTCTCTGTCTCTCTCTCCCTTTTAAAGACCCCAAATTTAAGATCCCTCTCTTTAAAGATCCTGTTTTCTCAGACTTTTCTTGTTGTTATAACCTCAGTACATGTACCCCCTATGTTTAGACTCCCTCTCTTTGAAGACCTGAGTTTATCCCGGCTACAATCGTGAGAGAGACCACTCATGAGATAACGCTATCGTTCAAACCACACGTGTGCATATCATGTAAATGAGGTCGCGTCAAACTAGTCTGGCAGGGACCTGCTTTTCCATTGCTTATGATGCCAAAGTCATGTGTCTCTGTGTCGTTTTGGGGAGGTCTTCTTCTTCTTCTTCTTCTTCTGCGTTCGTAGGCTGAAACTCCCACGTACACTCGTGTTTTTTGCACGAGTGGAATTTTACGTGTATGACCGTTTTTTTCCCCGCCATTTAGGCAGCCATACGCCGTTTTCGGAGGAAGCATGCTGGGTATTTTCGTGTTTCTATAACCCACCGAACTCTGACATGGATTACAGGATCTTTTTCGTGCGCACTTGGTCTTGTGCTTGCGTGTACACACGGGGGGTGTTCGGACACCGAGGAGAGTCTGCACACAAAGTTGACTCTGAGAAATAAATCTCTCGCCGAACGTGGGGACGAACTCACGCTGACAGCGGCCAACTGGATACAAATCCAGCGCGCTACCGACTGAGCTACATCCCCGCCCCTTGGGGAGGTCAAAAGAGGGGAGTTCCACTGAACTCACCTGTGCATTGCGTAGTCGGCAGTTTCCGAGCCCTGCTTGGGCTTGCGGATGGTGGTGGAGGCCACGATGTGGACCAAGGTAGAGAATCGGTGCATCAGCATCCCCACCAGCTGCAGCAGCAACAGGATGCCGAAGACCACGGTGAAGGTGACAGAGATGGGTTCAATCTTCTGACCGGCGTGACCTTTGTCGCACGGCAGCCGAAGGGTCAGACCTGGACATAATCAAAAAACAAGAAAGGTACAATGTCAAATATAATATGAGCATCCTTACAACCTCCTCTATATAAGAATAGATTATATTATATTTTATAAAAAAAAAAACCTGGACATGTTCGTGCAGATGACATTTTGAAACCTTCACTTTCACTGCAATTACTAATCGTGAGCAAAGTTGCGGTTTATACCTATACTTTTTAGTGCTGAATTTGACTAGTAAAAATACTAAAACCTTTCAGCTGGGGCTTTCAAACCGAATGAAAAAAAAATCGTATATTAACGTGTCAAATGACCGGTTTCAGATAAGATATTAACAATTCATGATTAACTTCCCACCCTGAACAAAGAACAACCAGGCTGTTTGTTTGTTTGTTTGCTTAACGCCCAGTCCACCACGAAGGGCCATATCAGGGCGGTGCTGCTTTGACATATAACGTGCGCCACACACAAGACAGAAGTCGCAGCACAGGCTTCATGTCTCACCCAGTCACATTATTCTGACACCGGACCAACCAGTCCTAGCACTAACCCCATAATGCCAGACGCCAGGCGGAGCAGCCACTAGATTGCCAATTTTAAAGTCTTAGGAATGACCCGGCCGGGGTTCGAACCCACGACCTCCCGCTCACGGGGCGGACGCCTTACCACTAGGCCAACCGTGTTGCGGCAACCAGGCTGTTGATATGTTGATATGTGTCCAAGTAGAAAGATCATGTCTTGTCCATGTAAAAGCCAGGACAGATATAAGATGGTGACCCAAATCGTGTACACGGGAAGTAGCGTGCCTTTAACACTCACACTCATTTTGTGAGTTAAGAAACAAAAGGAAGTAAGCACCCTGAATGCATACGACATGCGGAACAACAAGAGAAAATGATTAGTTCTTTTGTGAATTCTGAACAAAAAGGCAAGTTTCAATGAAATTATTGGATATTTTTCGTAAAGATTGAAGACATCTTCTGAAGCGGTCCCTAATATTTTTGAAGAGCGTATGCAGTCATGGATATAACCCAGCGACCCTGCAAGTTTCAATGAAATTATTGAATATTTTAGGCACAGATTGAATACATCTGCGTAAGCGGTCCTTAACATGTTTTTGAAGAGTGTATGCAGTCATGGCTATAACTCAGCGGCCATGCAAGTTTCAATAAAATCATGGATATTTAAGGCACAGATAAAACATCTTCGTAAGCTTTCTTTTAAGAGTGTATGCAGACAAGGCTATTACTCAGCGACCCTGCCACCCACCTGAAGTGTACTCTGACACGGACTCGAGGATGAAGATGACGGTGACGAAGAGGGCGTTGCCCAGGAAGAAGAGCATGGCGGCCTTGTTCCGCAGCAATTTCAGGTCCTCCTGCATCTTCTTCTGCTTGTGATCGTACTCAGGGTCGTTCTTCAAGGTCAAGGGCGTCAGGTACTCCTGGTCAGGGAAGCAGACATTGACTAAAAGGGTCAAAGGTCGTTCTTCAAGGTCAAGGGCGTCAGGTACTCCTGATCAGGGAAGCAGACATTGACTAAAAGGGTCAAAGGTCGTTCTTCAAGGTCAAGGGCGTCAGGTACTCCTGGTCAGGGAAGCAGACATTGACTAAAAGGGTCAAAGGTCGTTCTTCAAGGTCAAGGGCGTCAGGTATTCCTGCTCAGGGAAGCAGGCATTTGCATTCTTCTGCGTTCATTGCCTGAAACTCCCACGTACTCTCGTGTCTTTTCAACGAGTTGGTTTTGACGTGTATGACCGTTTTTATCCCGCCATTTTAGGCAGCCATTCGCCGCTTTCGGGGGTTGCATGCTGGGTATTTTCGTGATTCTATAACCCACCGAACTCTGACATGGATTACATGATCAATTCCGTGCGCATTAATTTTGGTCTTGTGCTTGCGTGAAAACACGAATGGGATACAGCACTTGTAGCCCCACCCTTAAGCCACCAGGCGCGGCCGGGATTTAAGGTATTCCCATAACCATTTTGGGCGCGAGATGTTAGAGATCTCAACCAATCTCGGGCCAGCTTTATGAGGGCGGTGCCAACCCTCGCTGCCTCTGCCGTCCCCGGTCCCAAAAAGGGCGCTTTTCCAGATGGGTATAGACTGGTGAGCGCTTGGAAAAATCGAGTATTTGTATTCGCCCCGTATGGGGATCGAACCCACGACCTCCAGCGTGAGAGGCAAGCGCTCTAACCCCTGTGCCAATCCAGCTTAACATATTTACATTTTTAACAAAATCTTACTATTCCTCTGAAATCGATTGGCACGGACACAGAATTGTTTGTTTGTTGATCCAGTCATCCCAATACCTTAATGAGCTTCTGGGTCCAAAACATACCTGAAGTTTGTACCTACCATATATTTTCCTATCATCCCTAAAGCTTGACTAGCTCTTCCAAGAATGTTTCTTCTTCTCGGTCCAGAAAATTCCTGGAACCGCTTGTACTGATACTTCATGTTATAGTCATCCCCATACCTTGATGAGCCCGTTCCAGAACTGTTTTTCTTCTGGGTCTAGCAAATCCCTGGAGCCACTGTCCAGCTTAGGGTCCTCGTACCAGAACCGTCTCTGGAGACGATCCATGTCTTCCTCGGTCTTCTGGTCTGCATCAACCGTGTCTCCATCGAACAGCGGGTTACCTGCCGAGGAATATACGATGTTCGAAAATCACTTTGTTTTTAAAGCGTTCTTGAAGAGTTGTCTTCCTTAAAAGTGAGGCAAGCTCGGCTTTATTACTGGGAATAACCAGTCGAGACCATACATGATAACCATAACGTATACTCACGTTTGCCCAACATCTTACTTCAAACCAAGAACTCGCCACTGGACACAGTAACGTGGTCAGTGATGCATCAGTATTATAACGATGATGCGGATATTTGCCGGTGGCAAAGACGGTGAAGAGATGCGCTGGAGTTTTGATGTGACGCTGTGTGTGTGTGTGTGTGTGTGTGTGTGTGTGTGTGTGTGTATGTGTGTGTGCGTGCGTTTGTGCGTGCGTGATTGCGTACGTGCGTGCGTGCGTGTGCGTGTGTGCGTGTGTGTGTGTGTGTGTGTGTGTGTGTGCACGTGCGTGCGTGCGTGCGTGTGTGTGTGCGTGTGTGTGCGAGCCTGCCTGCGAGCCTGCGTGTGTGTTTGCGAACGTATTTCATATTGATATTATATGTTGCTCCCTCCTTCTTACTTTTGTGGCACTGCAACTTGTACAGAAATATTTTATAACAAAAATATCTTTAAAGGGAGAAAACTCACTCCTGTGACCGTCTCCCAGTCCAAACGGTAAACCATTCCTGACCGGAGAGGTCAAACGAGTTGTCCGTGCTGTCTCATGTTCTTCGTCAATCTGCTCGTCCAGATCACTCTTCCGACCCCCCATAGCCTTCCTCAGCTCATACAAGGCGTTCTCCATGTCATCAAACCTCTCCATGACGAGGCTGTCAGATTCCTTCTGTCTCGGACAGCATATGCACCTGACGATCGTTCAAATGACAGTCGTCTTACACTCGAGATGTTATAGGATCAGACATAACACATGCACAACTTACTTTCAGATAAGATGTAAGTACAAACTAGTTAATACTGGTTAAGTAATGGAGTGTAACATCTACTGAACCACAAATAATATATATTTGTTCAAATAAATGCAATAACGGAAAACCATCTGATACATAGCAAACAACCCGATTTATTTCTGACAGGAAAGAGATGTAACTGCATGATGGTCTGAGATAGCCAACTTACCTGAACAAGTTGCCAAAGGAAAACGTGTACTCTGAGGTGACGTCATCATCCCCACCCCCAACTCCTCCTCCTCCTCCTCCTCCTTCTCCTCCTGAGCCGCCTCCTGTGTCTCCTCCTCCACCCAGAGACATCATCCGCTTGAATCCTCCCTGAAACTGCTCGATTTTCGACTTTTTCTTTCCGCTCGAGGCCTCGTTGGAGTCACGCGTTCCCCACCCGACGTCGTTGAGATTGGCCACAGCGTAGAACACGAGAAGCATGGACATGGAGGGAATGGAGAGGAAGTAGAGAAGGCCGTAGAAAAGATTCATCATTTCCTGAAACGGAGTTAAAGAATCTTTCATGAGCGTAACAACTGCAGAAAGAATCGGCCGGCCAAATCCCACAGATGCGAGAACTTGCGCGAGAGACAACCAGTGGAGTTTTGGAAACTTCACACAGCAGATCAAAAAACGATAGTAACAAACACGCAGACAGAAGAAAGTGTTCAAATTTTTATCACACCTGTCTGTAACCAGTTTTGAATCCATTTTGACATAGTACATATAACTCTACCAGCAAAAGGTAGCACATGGAAAACAAAAGTGTTCAATGAACACAACTACAGTGTTTACCACGTGTTACCCCTAGCTTCTACTTTATCACACTATGTTGAAAACTGGTTACAGAAAGGGTGTTGAAAAGGGGAACACTTCCAAAAACAAAGAGACTGCTAACGTTCCAAAATTCAGAATCAACAAGTCGCGTAAGGCGAAAATACAATATTTAGTCAAGTAGCTGTCGAACTCACAGAATGAAACTGAACGCAATGCCATTTTTCAGCAAGACCGTATACTCGTAGCATCGTCAGTCCACCGCTCATGGCAAAGGCAGTGAAATTGACAAGAAGAGCGGGGTAGTAGTTGCGCTAAGAAGGATAGCACGCTTTTCTGTACCTCTCTTTGTTTTAACTTTCTGAGCGTGTTTTTAATCCAAACATATCATATCTATATGTTTTTGGAATCAGGAACCGACAAGGAATAAGATGAAAGTGTTTTTAAATTGATTTGGACAATTTAATTTTGATAATAATTTTTATATTTTTAATTTTCAGAGCTTGTTTTTAATTCAAATATAACATATTTATATGTTTTTGGAATCAGAAAATAATGGAGAATAAGATAAACGTAAATTTGGATCGTTTTATAATTTTTTATTTTTTTTTACAATTTTCAGATTTTTAATGACCAAAGTCATTAATTAATTTTTAAGCCATCACGCTGAAATGCAATACCGAAGTCCGGGCTTCGTCGAACATTACTTGACCAAAATTTCAACCAATTTGGTTGAAAAATGAGAGCGTGACAGTGCCGCCTCAACTTTCACGAAAAGCCGGATATGACGTCATCAAAGACATTTATCGAAAAAAGGAGAAAAACGTTCGGGGATATCAATCCCAGGAACTCTCATGTCAAATTTCATAAAGATCGGCCCAGTAGTTTGGTCTGAATCGCTCTACACGCACGCACGCACGCACGCACACACACACACACACACATACACCACGACCCTCGTTTCGATTCCCCCTCGATGTTAAAATATTTAGTCAAAACTTGACTAAATATAAAAATCAAGTATTGTAGGTTACTGGAACGTTTAATTATTGACAAAATAAAACGTTACAATAGTTTGTATTCCCCATACAAACCCGACAGAGTTCATTTGGGGAACATTTCCGTTTAGAAAGTGTAAAATATCACTCCACCTGTGGATGCAGCAGAGCAGCGAGACAGAAGATGCCGGCCACGCCGACAAAGAAGATGGCGGTAACGGAACACATGCCGCTCTCCGCGATCTGCCGCAGCAACCCCACCAGCACCACCATCATCACCAGCGAGTACATCGTCGACAGGATCGTGGCGTAGCTGATCTGAAACAGTAGGTGGGATGTCGTTTGACGTCGGTAGTCAGGAAAACGCCTAAATTCCTTTCAAATTGCCGTAAACTTTGCCGTCATTTCGCCAGATAATTCCCTTTTCTTTTTAATCGGCGGGTATAAGATTTATCCAGACTTAAAACTTCCCAAAACTTGTCGAGAGAAACAACTCTTTCACTACCCGCACAAACCCGACAGAGGTATTTCCGGATTTCGTCTAATTTTGCGGAAGCATCACTTGAAACCAAACAGGTTTGGTCGAAACATATCATCCCACAGACCTGAAAACGAGCAGGCTCGGTCGAAACATATCATCATCCCACAGACATGAAACCGAACAGGCTCGGTCGAAACATATCATCCCACAGACCTGAAACTGAACAGGCTCGGTCTAAACATATCATCCCTGGGTGGCCGAGTGGTAACGCACTTGCGCTCGGAAGCGAGAGGTTGCGAGTTCGACCCTGGGTCAGGGCGTTAGCAATTTTCTCCCCCCTTTCCTAACCTAGGTGGTGGGTTCAAGTGCTAGTCTTTCGGATGAGACGAAAAACCGAGGACCCTTCGTGTACACTACATTGGGGTATGCACGTTATAGATCCCACGATTGACAAAAGGGTCTTTCCTGGCAAAATTGTATAGGCATAGATAAAAATGTCCACCAAAATACCCGTGTGACTTGGAATAATAGGCCGTGAAAAGTAGGATATGCGCCGAAATGGCTGCAATCTGCTGGCCGATGTGAATGCGTGATGTATTGTGTAAAAAAATTCCATCTCACACGGCATAAATAAATCCCTGCGCCTTGAATATGTGCGCGATATAAATTGCATAAAATAAAATCAAAAAAATAAAAAATAAAAAATCCCTGCGCTTAGAACTGTACCCACAGAATACGCGCGATATAAGCCTCATATTGATTGATTGATTGATCCCACGGATATGAAACCGAACAGGCTCGGTCGAAACATATAATCCAACAGACCTGAACCCGAACAGGCTTGGTTAGAACATATCATCCCACTGACCTGAACGTCTCCTGAAGCGGAGAAGCAGAGGATGATGAAGACGATGACGGGCAGAAGGTTGAGCAGCATTGCCCCGTACAGAGGCAGCGTGGGGTAGGCGGTGTTGATGGCTCCCAGAATTAGCAGGAAGATGGTACCGGGCGTCAGCAACGACGACACGAACAAGAACGCCTGGAGAAGACACAAACCTGTCTTAATTGTCCGTGTAAAAGATAGGTCCAAAAAAATAGCTTTGGTTTGAACAACATTTTATTCAGAATACAAGACATGAAACAATAAACAGTATGCAACGAGGACACGAACTCAAGCAAAAAAGCTTATTTTATGTGAAATAGCTAAAAGACTTGAACAGTTAGGACTGATCTAGAGCGCGTGTAATTAACCCTTTGACTGACAGAATACGTTTTAGGTTCGATTTCCTATCATAAAGTCTATACTCTGGCAAGGGAAACAACCGCTGTTTATTGCCCTTTGTATAGCAGACATATGATTGCCTCCCCTGGAGACCAATTTCTCAGGTTTAGTCTAATTTTTGGTTACCTTGTATGTTATGTTGTTTGTATTGATTTTTTTCAACTCAATTTTTCCGGCCGGAAACGGGATTAAACGAGAGCATGCTCATGGCGCCGAGACTCAGCAGGAAGAAGGTGATAGGGGTGCCCAACGACAACACAAACAAGAAAGCGTGTATCGAAAATGAACACAAAAGGTGGAGAAAATGTAATTTGTCTAAGCTGTGTCACTGGCTCTGAGAATCAACCAGGAGACAGTCCCAGCAGTAAACAACGACGCCACGTACAGGCAAGCGTAAAAAGACACGCAATTTCATTTTTGAAACGTTGAACATCTAGGACTGATGTAAAGCATGGGACAGTCACGAAGTGTAGGGCATATTTATAAGACCACAAATCAGCACACATATAGGGTGTCTCAAAAAAAAGTACCCCAAAAGACATTGAAACATCAGTACCGAGAAATGGAAAAACTAATACGTAAGCTAATACGCTAATACGTACCCCAGACCAAGAAACCTACAACAACTGAAAGCAAACATTCTCAGAGAAATCCAGAACATCCCACAGGAAACATTCCTCAATGTAATGAACAATATGGCAATGAGGATGCAGTCTGTCATTGGAAAACGGGGTGGCTACATTGATCACGTGGTGTGAAGAAACAGACGATCTCAACTGAAAGCTGTGAACTGGGAACAAAACTTCTATGAACTGACTACAATATCAGGCAAAAATGATTTCAATGAATTTACTGACTTATCTGTAGTATTGAAAGAAAATCGAGTACTCTTTTTTTAGACACCCTGTACAGAGTTCCGTGGCTCAGCAGCTACAACACGTGCAGAAATGCCTTAAAGAATCATGAAAAAAATGTGTATGCAAAGGACTGATCTGAAGCAAATAAACACTGCTTTTATCTTAGATATTTTGATAGCTCCAAAAATCATCTTTAGGAAAAAGTCCTCAGGGTTGACCAACAACGACACAAACAAAAAAGCCTGATTTGAAAAGGGGAGAAAAATACACATTTGTGTGTACTAGCTCTGATCTTAGGTATGTACGGTAATGTTGTCTAAGTTAAAATAGATGCTGTGAAATTTGAAGTTATAACTATAGGAGACAACAGGAAAGCTTGCTAAAAGCCTTCTTCTTCCTCGTACTTAAATACCAACTTACAGTTAGGAGAACTGAACAGCGCCCCCAAAAATAGCAACAACGTTATTTCTCCGATCGGTGATTTAACCCAGTACTTTCTGGGTAAGAGTTGCGGGCTCTAACCACTATGCCAATCCGACTCCATGGAATACGTCAAAGTCAGAACTATAGTGGCTGCTGACCTGATAGGCAATGAAGAGGAAGGAGATGCTTCCGTTGACCTTGGTGACGTGTCTCCAGTCGGACAGCAGGTCCAGAATGTTGGCCATAGTGGACGGTGTCCAGCGTCTCCTCTGTTTGTAGAACTCGCCGAAGTCGTCCGGACAGAAGGTCAGGGCGTCGGCCGCTGCGGCGTACTCCACCCTCTTGCCCTGCTGTAGGAGCAGTGTGCACAGCCAGCGGTCTTCACCTTGATTGGTTTTCATATAACCATGTTAGTGGCACTTGACACACTTTGCAGCAGAAAAGGCCGACTATGATAAGCGCGTGCGTACAGAGGAAGAAGCGAAGAAACAACCTTGATAGCTAACAGTGTGCTAACACAGGTTTATTTTTAAATTATTTTCATTACTTTATCATCCAATTGCTTTAAAAATTCGGATTACTTCCTCCCAGTGGAAAGCTAGCAGGAGCAAGAGTCACGCTTCGCCGATGTGTGCTTCTTTAGGTGTAACCAGCCACCTGCACTTTTGACAGAATAGCCGAGGTCTTTTACATACAACAGCGGAGTGGGGCATGGATACACTCTCTGAGTCTGCACGTATATATAACTGTAACACGAGAAAATTACTCCCACGAGATTTTTACTCCGGAGTAAACATTTTGTACGAAAAAGTTACTCCCTTTACGAAAAAAGCACTCCCCATTGCACGAGAAAATTACTCCCCAACACAGGTGAGTTCCGAGTAAAAATTTCGTACAAAAATTTTACTCCCCTGACTAACATAACGAATAAATTACTTCACCCCAACACGAGCAATTTAACTTCCCATGCCAGGTGTACGACATTTTTACTCCCTTGTCCCCTTGTTAGTCTTGGTGGTGGAAGGGGTGGAAGGAGGGTAGCGCGACATTCGTGTGCGCGAGATCACTTATTGGCATTATCCCTTCGCTCGCATCCCATTTTTTGCGTACGAGGTTTTTACTGGAAGTAAAAAAAATGGGGAGTAAAAATTTCGTGGGGGGAGTAATTTTTTCGTGCCTTGGGGAGTTTTTTTCTCGTACGTAAAGTGTACTCGGAGTAAGAATTTCGTACGAAATATTTACTCCGGAGTAAATTTTTCGTGGAGTAAAAATTTCGTGTTACACCGGCCCCGATTCCAACCTGTGAGTCGCGGATCACAAGTCCAACGCTCTACCCACTGAGCCAGCGGGCTTACCCATGTCGTACTGCACGGCGTGCCTGGCCGTGGTGGCCACCTTGGTGTAGCGGCGTAGCACGTTGTCCTCCATGAGTGCGGACCCCCGGAAGAGCGAGAAGCAGCCCGGACTGCACAGCACGCAGCCAAACATGTGTTCTGTCGCCTTCTGCAGCCAGTGGCTCACGGCGTACTCAAACTTCTGGTACCACACCATCAGGCCTGGCGGAACAAATTGTAACCTTACTTACACGTGATATTTACTTGCAAACTCTTGACTGTGGAAGATACTAGAAAATAACACAGGAAAGCGGTTGTTACACATCGTCCTGTTTCTACTGCAACACAATTTCGAAACAATATTTAGAGAAACACGATTACTGATAGTAATTGTTGTACTAATAAAACTATCAAAAACTAAATATATATAAATACCCTGACGTTAGACAAAACCAAACCTTTTTCCAGCAACACTGTAACCTTTGCCCAAAGAGTGAATACGTTCGCAAGCTGCTTTTTGCAGTTTATCGCAAAATCTGTCTGCACAGTTGCAAAACAATGCGACAATTGTCCAGCGAGCTAATAAGGTGAATATGGTCGCATTCTGCTCCTCGCAGTTTGTTGCATACTATCGCAAAAAAATGCGACAATTGTCCAGCAGCCCTGATAATAATAGGGTGAAAAACACACCTCGCACGCCTGTCGCAACAAAATGCAAAATTGCAAAAAATGCAACGATGAAACGAGGAATGCTTTTACTCAATCCAGCGTGGTGAATACGGCTGCAGGCTGCCCCGATATGGTGGTTGCATCTCATCATGTCTACCAGCAGGTGCACGGCGTCGGGGAAAAAATATATAACCCTTTAGCGGGTTCTTGTGTCAAAACCTTGTTTACAAGCAATTACGCCATTACCTGAGCCAATGTGGTGGATACGGCCGCATGCTGCACCGACATGCTTGCTGCATCTCATCCTGTCGTTTGGTATAAAAGTCCTATAACTCCCAAGCGGTTATATCAAAACCTCGTTTCTTAGCAACAACAATACCTGAGCCGCCGGTTACCCAGTCGTGTTGGTTGCGTTTCACCGTGTCTATAACACCCCAGTGATTATATCAAACCCGTGGTTCCAAGCAACACCTATACCTGTGCCAATGGGGTGGATACGGCCGCACGCTGCCCGAACATGCTTGTTGCGTCTCATCCTGTCGTTTGGGATAAAAGTGCAGTTATATCAAATCCTCGTTTCCAAGCAACGTCAATACCTGAGCCAATGGGGTGGATACGGCCGCACGCTGCCCTGACATGCTTGCTGCGTCTCATCCTGTCGACCAGCAGCTGCACAGCTTTGAGACAAAAGTCCTATCAGTGACTACCTAGTGATTATATCAAAACCGTCTTTCCAAGCAACACCATTACCTGAGCCAATGGGGTGGATAGGGCTGCATGCTGCCCTGACATGCTTTCTGTGTCTCATCCTGTCGTTTGGAATAAAAGTCCTTTAACACCCTAGCGGTTTCAAAAATACCTGAGCCAATGGGGTGGATACGGCCGCATGCTTCTCCGACATGCTTGCTGCGTCTCATCCAGTCGTTTGGTATAAAAGTCCTATAGCACCCTAGAGGTTCTAAAAATACCTGAGCCAATGGGGTGGATACGGCCGCATGCTGCTCCGACATGCTTGCTGCGTCTCATCCAGTCGTTTGGTATAAAAGTCCTATAGCACCCTAGAGGTTCTAAAAATACCTGAGCCAATGGGGTGGATACGGCCGCATGCTGCTCCGACATGCTTGCTGCGTCTCATCCTGTCGACCAGCAGCTGCACGGCGTCTGGGTAGAAGTCGACGTCCCCGTCCAGCGCCAGCAGGAACGTGTTGTCCGCAATCTGCTTCTTGTCGTAGACATTGTGCTCACCCAGCAGCAGCTTGTACGACAGCAGGTAGTACATGTACATCACCTGTACGGAATGTGTACAAACATTATAGACCCAACAAATGTTTCCCTTGAAGTATTATTTCATTCAAAGAAAATAATGGTTCCTCTACCGGAAAGCGTGAGGGTTTATTTTTCTCGACAGAATGAAAGGTTTTGTAGGCTATCAATCCACCGAAAACGAACAATAAGAACACCTTATTTGTCTTTGCGGTCGGGACAGTCTATTAAGGCTGGCAACCATCCGTTGTAAAGAGACATGGGCGTTTAATTTTAACGAAACTTTATTCACTTTAGATATCGTGACCCCCCCCCCCCCCCCCAAAAGCGGCGTAATGGCTGCCTGAATGGCAGGGTAAAAACGGTCATACACGTAACAGATCGAGGGAGTTTCAACCCATGAACAAAAAAGAGAAGATATCGTGACATATATATTATACAATATTGACATTTAGGATCCGTACTTATGCATTATGCTTATATTAGCGGATCCTAAGTTTTACATAACAGAAATAAAAAATGGTGGCGGACAAAGTTTATTTGAAACTGCAAATACAACCAGCAGATGTGCCATGGGCGTTTAAAGCAGACGCTCATAACGCACAACCAAGAACAAGACGAACACATTTAATCCAATTTGTCAAAACAATCAATCGAACAGAACAAAAACATATTTTTTAACTCGCCTCACAATCAATCAAATAACGGCAAACTTAACTCCACAACAACTACAACACAAATGAGAAATGAAAAACCCGTGAACCAGTGTACACACACACAAATGCTTGTTCATTTCAATGCTTGTTAATCTCTTTGGTGCCAGGAGAATAGTTCCGAATAACTCTCACTTACACATGTCGTATGCATTTAGAGCGCTGACTTCCCTTTCTTTACCAGATAACCGTAAATCCACATGAGCACTTTACCTGGCTCCAGCGTTTCTTGTGTCTGATGAAGTCTTTGTTCTTGAGGTGCACAACCAGGGGGTTACCTCCGGGGAGGGCGTAGGTCAGCCGGCCCCCGTAAGGTGTGTCCGTCTTTGTAGGGGGTGGAACAGCGGCGTTAACCGGGTAAATGGATCTGTCAAAGGTGTGGTGCACATAAAAAAAACATACATAAATAAAGTATTGTGTACACAGAGCTTTTGATTGTCTTCACCATCTTAAGCTTTGTAGAGCATAATTATTTCGTTTTAACTTACACCATATGAGTAACTTGAATGACAATGGTAAAGGTAAAATACTGAAATGAATAAGTCAGAGAAACAAAAACACATGTGTATGCGGAAACAGCAAATAAATTATCTATTTTGTGATGCGATTCTCCGACACAAAGAAAACGGAAACCTTGACGACGATACAGATACAGGCGTCACGCGCAAACGAGTGTAATTACTACCTATGGTTTCTGACAAATTTGCCCTCTTCCCAAATACTTTCTAGTGTCGATTAGTAATAATGCTTGCTCACAATAAACCACAATTAACCTATCTCTCTCTGTCTCTGCCTCTCTGTCTATCTGTCTGTCTGTCTGTCTGTCTCTCTCTCTCTCTCTCTCTCTCTCTCTCTCTCTCTCTCTCTCTCTCTCTCTCTCTCTCTCTCTCTCTCTCAAACACATCTACAGAAAAGCCCGCAGACAGGCACGGAACTTGAGAGGCAGTCAAGCAAACAGACAAACACACAGACCCAGAGACAGGAACACGTACCTTGCCGCCTCATCCACAGCGGCCAGGAACTGTTTGACGAAGGCATTCACAAAATAGTACTCCTTCCCTTTCCTGTCTTCTTTCGTGAACGCATCGTCAAAGAAAATGTGAGCTGCAAACAGGGTTGGAAACAAAATATGAGCAAACCACCAGAAATTGCCCAGCCCCATCGACTGAGAAAGTGATGCATGGTCAAATACAGCAAAGACAGAAATAATGAGAATTTGAACGACCTTTTTACTTTAATATTACTATTGGAGTGCTTTGGATGTTTGTTTGCTTTATTTTACAGAAGGCATATATGAAGTTGTTGTTGTTGTTGTTGTTGTTGTTTTTGTTGTTGTTGTTGTTGTTGTTGTTGTTGTTGTTGTTGTTGTTGTTGTTGTTGTTGTTGTTGTTGTTGTTGTTGTTGTTGTTGTTGGTGGTGGTGTTGTTGGTTTTTGTTTTTCTTGTTGTTTTTGTTGTTCTTGTTGTTGTTGTGTTATTGTTGTTGTTGTTGTTGTTGGTTTTTTCTTGTTGTTGTTGTTGTTGTTCTTCTTCTTCTTCTTCTTCTTCTTTTTCTTCTTCTTCTTCTTCTTCTTCTTCTTCTTTTTCTTCGTTCATGGGCTGTAACTCCCACGGACACTCTTGTCATTGCACGAGCGGGTTTTGACGTGAATGGCCGTTTTTACCCCGCCATTCAGGCAGCCACACGCCGCTTACGGGGAAAGGTGGTGTTCCAATACAGCCACCAAAGACACCACGAGAATGTGTGTGATTTGTTGACTACTGACCTTCGTAGTGGTAGAAGTCCTTGTCAACGACGTTGAACGTCTTCCACATGCACGCCCTGGTGAACTGATCCTTGTCCATTCTGCAGTAAGAGGTGCAAAACAAAATGAGGTTAAAGGTGGTCCTTAATTCAGCCCAAAGTCGACTTCGCGTAGACTTCGCAAAGTCCTTTTACCGAAAACTCAGTGCTAAAGCTTCGTGCGGCCAGCTTCGCAAAGTCCTTTTACCGAAAAGTCAGTGCTAAAGCTTCGTGCGGCCAGCTTCGCAAAGTCCTTTTACCGAAAAGTCAGTGCTAAAGCTTCGTGCGGCCAGCTTCGCGAAGTCGTCAACGCCCAGCTTAAGGGTCAAAAGATGTTTCATAATGTCCACAGGTTACAGACTTTCTACATCTTCTTCTTCTTTTCCGTTATTTGGCTGCAACTCCCACGCACATTCGTGTTTTGCCCGAGTTGGCTTTTACATGTATGGTCGTTCTTTTATCCACCATTTTATAGGCAGTCACATTTCTTTTTTCGGTGGATGTATGTCGGAATTATCGTGTTTCTGTAACCCCCCGGACTCTGACATGGATTACAAGATATTTTCCATGTGTATTTGGTCGTGTGATTGATTTTACACACGAAGGGGAATAAGGCACTAGCAAGTCTGCTCATAAGTTGAACTGGGAGATCAGAAATATCTCCATCCTTATCCCACGAGGCACAGCTAATTTTCGAACCCCGAACCTTCCACGTGGAAGGCCGACGTCTTAACCACTAGCTAAGTTGTTGCGCCTGTCCAAACTTTCTATATGACCCCTTATTCTAAACCAAATGTACCCTAGATTTGAGGGGGTTTGATGCCAAATTAACGATATTTCGGCTACTAGAATCATGTTCGTAAACAAAGTGCTTGTTAGTGCATTGAATGAGAGTCTTAATAGTTCAGTGGAACCCCCCTTCTAAGACCCCCCCAATTTAAGACTCCCTCCTTTTTAAGACCCTGTTTTCTCAGACTTTTTGTTCATAACCTCTCTAAATTTACCCCTATTTTAAGACCTAATTTTCACAGATTCTTGGAGCTCAGGAGGGGGGGGGTTTACAGTGTATGACCATTGCGACGGAACAAAAACCAACTTCAAGAAACGAAAACAGCTGTACTCAATCTAAAACGTGTACCGGAAGAGGGATTTCAGTAGCTGCGTCATTTCCATTGCCGTTTCATGCCACATGGTTGCGCATGCGTAGATCCTTGGGAAGGACGAATGCTGCATTTGTTTCTCCACTTCTTCCGTATCAGCCTGACTTGTTTTGGCCTCGAATCGAGTAGTCCAGTCTCCCGTGTCTTTGGAAGCGGCTGCCACCTGTTTCAAGACATACAATCTTCAAGTACAAATTGCATGTATCCATGTACCAAAAATAAAAAAAATTAAAACAGGAAAGACTATTACATTGTATTTAAAACGCTTTCATGTTTGACAAAACAAAACATTCACAAGCTGCATCGACCCATTGGTCTTCATAGTGGACACACAAGCAAATAATTATAAGACAAAGGAAACAAATAAAAGAAACTTGTATGTTTTCGATCCGCTCTCTGCCAAGGACAATCTGTCTCATATTAATTTGTTTGTCTGTCCACCATCAAGACTATTGGGTCGATGTACTTGGGTGAATGTCTTGTTTTGTCAAAAAAGAACGTTTCAAACACAAACCTTTTCGTGTGTTTTTTATGCTGGATTTTGGAACGTTAGCCGTCTATCTGTTTTGTGATTACATGTATCCAAGCGCATCCACACCAAACACAAACCTTTTCGTGTGTTTTTTATGCTGGATTTTGGAACGTTAGCCGTCTATCTGTTTTGTGATTACATGTATCCAAGCGCATCCACACCAAACACAAACCTTTTCGTGTGTTTTTAATGCTGGATTTTGGAACGTTAGCCGTCTATCTGTTTTGTGATTACATGTATCCAAGCGCATCCACACCAAACACAAACCTTTTCGTGTGTTTTTTATGCTGGATTTTGGAATGTTAGCCGTCTATCTGTTTTGTGATTACATGTATCCAAGCGCATCCACACCAAACACAAACCTTTTCGTGTGTTTTTTATGCTGGATTTTGGAACGTTAGCCGTCTATCTGTTTTGTGATTACATGTATCCAAGCGCATCCACACCAAACACAAACCTTTTCGTGTGTTTTTTTATGCTGGATTTTGGAACGTTAGCCGTCTGTCTGTTTTGTGATTACATGTATCCAAGCGCATCCACACCAAAAACAAACCGAACACAAAATGACAGTAACTTAACCAATAACAAAGCTTTAAAACTCAAAACATGATCAATACTTTTAACTTAACAAGTCGCGTAAGGCGAAATAACAACATTTAGTTAAGCTGTCGAACTCACAGAATGAAACTGAACGCACTGCATTTTTTTTTTTTTTACCAAGACCGCATACTCGTAGTTTCGTCAGTCCACCGCTCGTGGCAAAGGCTGTGAAATCGACAAGCCAGAATAGTGCGGTAATGGTCGCGCTGAGCAGGATAACACGCTTTTCTGTATCTCTATTCTTGTTAGCGTACTGAGTTTGTTTTTAATCCAAACATATCATATCTATATGTTTTTGGAATCAGGGACCGACAAGGAATAAGATGAAATTGTTTCTAAATCGATTTCGGACAATTAATTTTAATCATAATTTTCATATTTTTAATTTTCAGAGCTTGTTTATAATCCAAATATAACATATGTATATGTTTGTGGAATCAGAAAATGTCGAAGAATAAGCTGAAATTGTTTTTGGATCGTTTAAAAAAAAAATTTAATGACAAGTTTCCGATTTTTAATGACCAAATTCATTAATTATTTTTTAAGCCACCAAGCTGAAATGCAATACCAAAGTCCGGCCTTCGTCGAAGATTGCTTTGCCAAAATGTCAATCAATTTGATTGAAATAAATGAGGGTGTGACAGTGCCGCCTCAACTTTTACAAAAAGCCGGATATGACGTCATCAAAGGTATTTATCGAAAAAATAGAAAACACGTCCGGGGATATCATTCCCAGAAACTCTCATGTCAAATTTAATAAAGATCGGTCCAGTAGTTTAGTCTGAATCGCTCTACACACACACAGAGACACACACACTCACCCACACACACATACACCACGACCCTCGTCTCGATTCCCCCTCTATGTTAAAGATATAGAATCCGCCGGGAAAAGGCCTTCAGATCGCCCTAAAAGCTTTACCAGAAGATTCTGCGTGACGAATAATGTTACCACACAGAAGGACAAACTTAATTTTGCAAAATTAAAAGTTTGGGAAGTGTCGTAATATCAAAGGAAAACCACTCTTGTGATGTGTTCCGTGGGTGATGTCCCTGGAATCGAAGCAACATGGCGACTAACAGTGACGTTTTTGATCGTTTTGAATCTGACGAGGTAAGTGTTGCATTTGTTGGCCTAAGAAAATGTCGTGTATGATCATAAAAGGATTTTAATGCGACAGTAAATATCACTGTAAAAGTTGATTTCAGCAGGACTGCCCAAAAATCTGTAAGGCGAGTAATTTGTAATGATTCGGTTTGTGGTGCACACTTGCACTTGCAGCTATAGTAATAGTGAGAACGTCAGCCGGTTTTGTTTATCTCACACAAACTTAATACTGACTGTTCCCCTCCCCTCTGCTGCTGATCGAACTTTGGGCCCCCCCCCCCCCCCCCCCCCCCCGTAAATGTAAAAAGAAGATGTGTCTCAGTTTTGATGCACGTATCCGCGTGTGAACACAAAGGGGGGATAAAACAATATGCTTGCAAGCAAAAGAAAGGCAACATGTGATAAATTCAGTAAAGAGAACATCTCACATTGTGTCCCGACGTGTCGTTGTCATCCACTGCTCTGTTGAGCAGGAGGGACTGAGCGAACATCACACCGCAGTACAGGGGCCTCACAAACAACCTGCACACAAACCCCATTGCTTGACAGTGTGGAACATTTAGCACCTTTCACTGCTAATGCTGCTACTCCCTATCTATCTATCTATCTATCTATCTATCTATCTATCTATCTATCTATCTATCTATCTATCTATCTATCTATCTATCTTCATGCACGCCCACATACCTACCTATCTACCTACCCACCTACCTACCTACCTTCCTTCCTATCTATCTGTCTATCCATCTGTCCAAGCATCTGTCCCATCCCACCATCCGACCCCGACCCACCCACCCACCCACCACGCCTCACGCCTACCGCTTCCACCTGAATCCGCCCACAGCCCAGTAGAGATGTAACTAAACCATGAGGCCACCAGAATATAGTATATCCTCTGTCAGCCAGAAGATCATATACACTTTACAATCTGATTCAGATTCTGAAAGACTGACCTGCACTAACAATATCCACTTCACATTGATGCTTAGTGTTTAGCTTACTTCGGCCGGTAAAACACATGGCAATCGTCCTTCAATTTCATGAATTGAGCGAAACCAACGCCCCTTCCCATCGCCTCTTTGTCTAAGCTTATTTAGCCAGTAAATCGTATGAACTTTGACAGTTTCAAGCAAACCATCTAAACCATCTAAGTTAGCTTACTTGTCTGTAGAGGCCACCCTTACTGCCGACGGTGTCCAGGCGTGGCGAGTGATGAGGCCGACGGAGATGATGCCAGCGAACACGAGAGGCAGCCAGTACTCTTCAATGTACTCCGTCAGAAGCGACGCCAAACTCAAGTCCTCCGCTATCACAGGCCAGCGGAGCTGAGAACAGTCCCAAACACTGAACCCGTAGCGGTAGGTCAATGCCGCCACCATAAAAGTGACAGGCGCGGAGAGAACAAGAGGCAGGGCGAAGCACAGTTTCTGGGAATGGATTTTGCAGGCCACTTTGGCTGCCTTGAAGGCCGCCCCGCTGCACACCACGGCCACTGCGGCCACGACGAAGGGCAGGTACCCGGAGCAAAACCCTCGCCCCGAGCTGACCAGATTCAGGTGCCACAAGGAACAGCTCGCTGCGCCGTCCGAGGTGAAGAACATCACGGAGACGCAGTCTGGCGTACCGCGAGAAGCGAACAGGACCAAAGGAAGAGCCAGGTTGAGGAAGATCTTCCACAGCGTGCACACGGCTTCGATTTTTGTCTTGCAATCCCGTATGGCGTACTTGGCTCTGAACAAGGAGCTCCCCTTTTCGAAAGACTTCTGTTTGCCTTTGTCCTTCAAATAGCTATTTCTCGTTCGCCGTATCACGCGAGCTTCCTTTCGTCGCTGCTGTTTCCATTCCTTTTTGATGGGGATGAAGTTCTCCCACCACTCCACGGAGAGGCAGAGGAGGGACACGGGTGTTGCCACGGTGAGAGCTAGGTTGACTTCCCCGTGGTTCAGTCTGAACACGACCAGCGCTAGGTTCGCCACAACCAGAAGCAATACAGCGAAGTCGGCCCAGCTGAAGCGGAGTTCCTTTTGAGGGCAGAGCACAACAAAGAAAAAACACTTTAAGACAAAGTTTGAGTTATTATTTACCTTTGTTTTCATAATGTATTGGTGTGCAGCTTGTGTATGTTATTAGCAAAGACGACTGGTGTTTGCTTTTTAAAGGTCAATAATTATGTTTGTATTTTGCTTTAGTTGTTATCTTAAATTGTGATTTACATTTAATCATTGTTTTCTTGTTATAACAGACCTTTTGATATCTGTATGTTTGTGTTGTATTATATTTAAAACGCGGTTAAAATTCTCTTTAACAAACAAAAAATTTAAACCCATCAAGAACAGAACTTTGCAAGGAGAAAAGGTTGTATCTCTTTATTTGCTTGTCCTTTGTTACGACATCAGCTTGACTCATTAATTATTATTACTGCACACGCACCCACAAAACAACGATTTCAATTATAAAGATCATAAATGCACTACGTACTTTCTTTTCCGTATAAATTACCTTGAAAGTCGACATTTTGCTCAGGATAAGATTATTCTTCCACTTCAACACTCACCAAAAAATTGTAGTGACTTTTGACTATTGTAGGGTGGAAGTTCAAAAAGAATCTATTATTTGTATTATTACTTAAGAGTATACATTATAAATGATACCACCACCATCATTACCCCTCTCTCTCTCTCTCTCTCTCTCTCTCTCTCTCTCTCTCTCTCTCTCTCTCTCTCTCTCTCTCTCTCTCTCTCTCTCTATCTCTCTATCTCTCTTTCTTTCTCTATCTTTTTATCAGTATTGTAATCTGCATGTTATGTTATGCTCTGGCCTTACTTGTAGGCGAACGGTATGTTATATGTCCGTCTGTCGGTTATGTCCTAATGTTGTATATATATATGTCTTGTATACTTGCCATTTACATATTTAATATACATGTTGAAGGATGAATGATGATACATTGTAGACGGATGCATGTTATTGATTAAAAGCCCCACAATGATGTGCTTGGCAAATAAAAAATAAAAAATAAATAAAAAATTTAAAAAAACACTCACCAAAAATCTACATGCTGACTGCTTTCAGATCTGAGTGAAAGCAGCGAAACCACCACCAACAACATCAACATCAATAATAAGCATGAATGTATGAAGTATTCCGGTCGTTTGTCTTCTATTAGTTTCAATATTATGACGAATATTGGCAGCCCGTTCAAAATGTTGTTCATACGGATAGCCCATGTACAAGTTTAACTTGTCCTCCTTAATTAGTGCATGTACGATTCATGGCTTAGTGAATACTGAACGTTGAATAAGCCACTATTTAAACCAACAACATGCCAAAGGTCTTACCCCATTCTTGACCTGAACGACCTTGAGAAGGGCAGGCACGAAGGTGACGGCTTGACTCAGTACGATGACCATCAGAGGATCATAGGAGGGAGCCACAACGAAGACGAACACGCCCAGACCTAGGCTGTGCACTGTCTCCACACACATTGCCTGCACGTGATACGGTGAAAAAGGGACTCAACTTTGTGTGAACATGGCTATGGTATACTATACGATTATCTTATGGTCTTAGGGAGCCACAATGAAGACGAACACGCCTAGACCCAGGCTGTGCACCGTCCCCTCACACATTGCCTGCACGTGAAACGGTGAACAAGGGACTCAACTTTGTGTGAACGTGGCTATGGTATATACTATACGTTTTATCATATTGCGCCCCTTTGCTATAATTTTATAGGCTCATAAAATGCATGGCTTTGTATACATGCATTTGAATAAATACTGTGTACACCAAGGTGGCCATGATGACGTTTCTGTTAAAAGCAAACATTCACAAAAGTGTTATTGCAAACTCCAAGACATCCAGACTTCTGCTGTGCCCCGTTCCCGTATACAGTGCTTGCACACTTAAACGATACGTAACTATCCACAGTGAGTAACTCGTGACTAGTTGACCAACCGTAACTAAAGAGAAAGAGGCAGAGAGAATTTGAATTGAATTGAATTGAACTTTGTTGAGAGAGAGAGAGAGAGAGAGAGAGAGAGAGAGAGAGAGAGAGAGAGAGAGAGAGAGAGAGAGAGAGATGAGAGAGAGAGAGAGAGAGAGAGAGAGACAGAGAGGGAGACAGTGAGGGAGACAGAGACAGACATAGAGAACAGACAGAGATAAGAGACAGAGAGAGACAGAGACAGACAGAGGCAAACAGAGACAAACAGAGAGGCAAACAGAGGCAAACAGACAGACAGACAGACAGACAGAGATAGACAGAGACAGATATAGAAAAAGTCAGATGCATACAAAGAGAGTTACATACAGTCAGATAGACAAGCAGGCAGACA
>NC_090246.1:34716208-34726616 GCF_037325665.1 Littorina saxatilis
TTTCAAAAACTCTGGAATTGATGTCGACACGTCAAGCGATAACGGTGTATCAAACTGCTGTCTTTCAAGTAATCCAGCAAAGACTGCAGAACTTTTGAACAGCATTTTTGAAAACGATTTGAAAATTTCGTCATATCTTGCGTGCGACAAAATGTTCGGTAATTAACGGTTATTTTCTTTTAAAAACAAAATTTACATGTACAAAGATCTACTTCATTTACGGAACCACGTGACACATTCTGTGTTCAAAATTTGTGAAGAAATCACGAACCACGATTGCGCTATCAAGTGTTGAAATTATGTCGTCAACATCTTTTCAGATCTTGCGTGCGACACCTTCTTGCGTTCAACATAAAATGTCACTACCTTATCGAGTTTAATGGGTAAAACTAACTATTTGTTGTCTTAGTTTAATCTTCTTAATTAAAAGCGTAATAAAACCGAACTTCTAAGATGAATTTTAATTGAGATTAGCGAAAGAGCGGGCACGCAAGTCGACCTTAAAGTAAAAGAATGATAACACGAGCGTTTGTCGTGTTGTCTTGCGTGCAACACATTGTCCAAAAAGGAAAATGTATATTTTTCTCAGACGTTTTTTAAGTTGAAACCTTGAAACTTCACACACATTTGGGGTTTAATCGCCCCCATGCATGGTAAAAGTCTTGTTGACCCTTGTCAGATTTCAAGGTCACGGCTGGGTCACATGTGGTTCAGAAAACGGATGAAACATATTTTTTCAGAGATTTTTGAAGCTAGAACCTTCAAACTTCAAACAACGCTTTTGCTTAATGATTGTTCAACATGGAGAATTCAAGGTTGATCCTTGAGAAATGTGAAGGTCACAGCAGGGTCTCGTGTGGGTAAAAAAAAAAACATAACCTTTTTCTCAGAGTTTTTCAAAGCAAGAACCTTGAAAGTTCACATCTTTGGGCTTAATAGCCTCCATACACGGTTAAAGTCTTGTTGACCTTTGTCGAATCTCAAGGTCACATGGGCAAATCAAAAACACGAAAATGCATCATTATCTCAGTTGTTTTTAAAGGGAGAGCCTTCAAACATCACACAACTCTCAACTCCGACTTAAAGAAGTTAAGGTAGATCCTTGTCACATGTCAAGGTCACAGAAAGGTCTCGTACGGGTAAAGCAAACAAAACAAACAGATAATATTCATTTTTTCAGCTTTGTTGTTAGCTAGAATAGAGGCACATGCCACCATTCCATTCAACATGACTCATAGAAATGTATGATGTATGACGTAATTGCATTGTGTGTAATGACGCGGCTGCCTCTGTAGTTATTCCAGCCTTTGAAGAAATGGCGTTTTTCCTTGCTTGGACACATTTTTCCTTTTCTTGGATGTTTCCGGAGTTTGGGTGAGTTTGGTGTATATGGTTGAACACAATTTAAAATTTGCATAAAAGTGTATTAAAATAAACAGTGGTAGCCAGTCTCATCTGTTGTGTCGACAATTTAATCTCTTTTGTGTGACCTCAACTTGACCCCTCTGAATGCTCTCAATCATGGAAATTGACCACACTTTGATTATAACCAAACAACATCAAAACTTTGGAATGTGTGAAGTTTCAAAGGTGTTGCTTAAAAGGCGTTCGTGAAAATGACAATTGTATGTGTCTGACTTCAATGCGACCCCGCTGCGACCTTGACGTTTGATTTTATCAACCAGACTTTCATCATGTGTGAATGACTTCAAACACTATAAAACTAGTTGAAGAAATTGACAATTTTTCAAAGTTTAAGCCAGATGGCACTGCTGTGACCTTGAAATTTGACAAACATTAACCAGGCGGTCACCTTTTTTAGAAAATATCCTTAAAGGATCTTTAACCTCACTGTGACCTTGGAATTTGATGAGGTTTAATTTAACTTGCGTAGTGTGCCAAGTTTCAAGGCCCTAGCTTCAAAAACATATGAGAAAACCTCATTGAAAAATGTATATGTTTGACCTCAACGCGACCCTGCTGTGACCTTGACTTTTTCAACCAGACTTTAATCGTGTGTGAACATTATACACTAGAACTGTGTGTATTTTCAAAGCTCGTGCTATAAACGCGCTGAATAAATTGAAAATATTCCACATTTGGACCAGATGTGACCCCGCTGTGACCTTGAACTTTGACAAAGATTAACAAGCAGGTCACTTTTAATGAGGTTTTATAAAAATGCTGAAAGTATGTGAAGTGTGTAAAGTCTAACTGATCTAGTATTAAAACATGTAAGACGTGACAACGACAATTTTCCAGTTTGCAAAGGAAATTTAACTTCGCTGTGACCTTGAAATTCAATGTTGTTTAATGTGATGTGCACCATACCTGGAGGTCATTATACTTTGGTTGTGTGCCAAGTTTCAAAGCCCTAGCTTTAAAAACGTGCGAGATAACCTTAATGCTATGACTCAGTGCCGTTTTGAATGATATAACGAACAAAATTATCGTTATTTGTAAAATCATTTGGGTAAATTTATCTTTTCTTTTCGTAATTGGGTTCCAGCATCTGTTGTCTTAACAAAAATCACAATATCAGTCGTGTTTGTCAACTTTTATTTTTTAGCCCCTTTGTCCGCTTTTCGTGCGCACCTTTTGGCACTTAGTCATATATATATAGGCTTTTAAAATTTAGGCTTTTTCAAATTTTGCTTGTTTTAACCTAATTTCTTGGTTAAAACTTGTCTAAATTTCTAAATTCTTTCTTGATAAATTTAGTTTCCACTCTTTGACCTTAAATCAAAGAGTTTCCCTTCACAGATGTCCTCTTGTGATTGTCAGATGAGGGTAGTCTCTCAGTCATGCCAACAGAATCTACCACTCAGAGAGCGGTTTGATTCTTGGTTGGATATCATGGGTTGACAACTTTCGCCATATCTACCATCAGACCACTGATGAGACACATGAGTGTCGAAACACGTGTCTGGTCACGGTAGTAAAACAATGGTCCTCCTCTGGACTAGTTTCCTCTGTTGATACTCTCCCTTCGGGGCATATTCTCTTTGTGAAACTCGGTCTCGTCCGAGGAGGGTCTGATATCCCCAATAGGGCTGTCTGTGAAGGGACACATTTTTTTGTTTCCTCTCTTTTGCTCTGCTAAGAGATTTTAACAAATCTCAGAAGAAAGTCTCTTCTGACTTTCAATTGTTTCTTTCACAACTTCTGATGTTTTATATATATATATACATACGCCGGCACACACACACACACACACACACGCAGAAATACGACGACGAGAACATGAATAGTTTCTGAGAAAATGTTTGGCGATAAGGTTTACTTATCGAACAATTGTTGCAATGTAATATGCTTAAACAATATAGTGGAGATGAATTCACGTTCTACACTAAAAATGGTGTTTCGTTCGAGCAGAAGACTATAGATTTGTATAATTGGTACTTAAAGGAAAACACACACAAACTCAAAAATGAGCGTTTGAGTTCACAACCGAATTGAGACAAACGCACACTCAATTTATAAAAAAGACGAATACACCAACAAGAAGTAGAATGCACTGAGATGCGAACGAACGAACAACCGAATGAATAAATAACATTGTCTCGGCAACAGTAATATGTTAGAAACTATAAATAAAAATAATTCTTAAGTTTCTGATGTCTGGGAATTTTATTGACAGTACCTATGACAATCAACACACACATGGAATCTTCTTTGCCACTGAAATCACCAACCGCCCTTGGATAAGCCTCATGTAGCCTCGTTAGGCCTACTCAATTTACAATTTCTTCCGCCACTTTATTGTTTTGTCCTAAGAACACATTCATAAGTTTATCTTGTTGTGCTCCTTTATTATACGAGTAATACTAAAACATACATAGACACATACACACATAATATAAATAATTTTATAATAAAATATTATATTTATTTTATTTTTTATATATCGTATCATACTTTCCATGGCTTTGTAAACGTGTATCTGAAATACAAATACTGTTTAAACCTACCGCCCTTGGATGATTTATGTGGCTTTGTAGCAAGGACTTTAATGTATTGGCAAATGCGTCTATCTCAAAGGTAACCCCCTTTCCATGCACGTAGATCATATTGCAACTAACTAGCTGTGCATATATCCCTCAGGGGTCCTGATTTGGCCTATATGGTCCGCTGGACCCAAAAAGCAACAACTAACAACAACAACAATATATCCCTCAAAGCTTTTGCACAGGAGACAATGATGATATTCGTCGTTTGCAGGCAAAGATGACCACGTCGCCGTGTCCTTTAAGTGAGTCAGAGATGGCTGGTCAAGACAAGCCTCGTTACTCATTGCACTTAAACACTTGCCAAAAATCGAGAGCCTGACTTGCTTTCTCAATCTGTACAGGTAAACAAATGTTTGCTGATTACATTTCGTAACTGACATCTTTGTTAATGCGCACACTTTATTCGGCGCAAAATAACTGCTTTATACAGAATGCAGGCAGGCTCTAGATCTCAGTTTGCAGTGTGTATAAGGGGGAGGATCCGCGCCTAAAAGATTGGACGAATTTAGGCCCTACTCCCCAAAAATAAGTAGCTCGAATTTCTCCGAACAAATGTCAAGGCCCAAAAGGACTGTCAAATACCAAAACTATCACACAAAGTACAAAACAATTTCCAACTTCCGACAACAACAAAATCTGGCATCTTACCTGCGCAATCACCACCCTGCAGTGACCCAAGTTCCTAACATGACTTCCCTGTAGTGAAGATTGTAACGTTACTCAACGCAGGGTTGCATGTTTTTACGAGAAACTGACTGACTGCACCCGCGTTATGTAGATAGCGGACTGAGACGAGATAAAGACAAAAGGCGAAACTGTGTTTTCCAGGTACAAAGAAGGACAAGGCTTTTACAGATAACCGTGTAATCAACGATGATGCATGATTTGTCTCAACGGCACTTTCACGGACATCCTATCTCAAGGAGTTGATAGGAGAGAGAGAGAGAGAGAGAGGAAGAGAGAGAGATAGAGAGAGAGAGAGAGAGAGAAAGAGAGAGAGGAAGAGAGAGAGAGAGAGAGAGGGTGATAGAGGGAGAGGGAGGGAGAGAGAAAGAGAGAGAAAAGTGGAGATAGATTTAGACTGAGACTTTGGAAGAGAGAGAGAGAGAGAGAGAGAGAGAGAGAGAGAGAGAGAGTGAGAGAGTGAGAGAGCGAGAGAGAGAGAGGGGGAGGGAGGCAGAGAGAGAGAGAGGGGGGGAGAGAGAGAGGTGGAGAGAGATTTAGACTGAGACTTTGGAAGAGAGAGAGAGAGAGAGAGAGAGAGAAGAGAGAGAGAGAGAGAGAGAATGATAGAAAGAGAAAGAGAGACAGAAAGAGAGAGAGAGAGTAAGAGAGAGAGAGAGAGAATTAAAACAAGAGGTGGAGAGAGACTGACAAACAGGAAAACAGACAGAGAGTGCGGAAGAGAGAGAGGAAGAGAGAGAGAGAGAAAGAGAGAGAGATAGAGAGACAGGGAGAGCGAGTGAGAGAGAGAGAGAGAGACGACATACAGACACAGACACGTAGAAACACTGACAGAGTCACACATACACACACAAACACACACACACACACACACATACACACACACACACACACATACATACACACACACCGGCACGCACACACACACACACACACACACACACACACACACACACACACACACACACACACACACACACACACACACACACACACACAATTCGACTTCCAGACAATGAGATACAAAAGAGACACACCTACGCACGCGCACATTCGCATCCACACATAGACGGGCATACGAACAAGTACTCGGAGGAACAGCAGTATGGAAGGCGAAAAGGGTCAAATGATCGATCAAAAGGATCGATCAAAAGGATCGATCCTTTTCGCGTTTGACCCTTTCCGCCCGACGCGCGGAAAGGGTCAAATGATCGAGCAAAAGGATCGATCAAAAGGATCAATCCTTTCGCGTTTCACCCTTTCCGCCCGACGCGCGGAAAGGGTCAAATGATCGAGCAAAAGGATCGATCAAAAGGATCGATCCTTTCGCGTTTGACCCTTTCCGCCCGACGCGTGTGAATTCTGTACAGCAAACACTACCCGAAACCCCACCTATACGGCGTGTATGACCTTGAGAGCTTCAGTCAACGCTTGAATTTTGCAGTGGTAACATCCGGTTTGCTCTCGCAGAGCTGAGCATATTTGTCAAGAAGGATCGAGCAGAAAAAATAAACGACTTGGCAGGCATTCGAAGTCAAGGCATCGGGGCCTCGAAATGTCGGGGTCGATGTCTTAACCGCTAGGCCACTGACTTCACCAGTATTGTCAAAGATAAAAAATTGATAATGTTATATCATTCTACGGTTGAATTATCATTCATGCGTTGCAAAAACGTAAACATTGACATTAAAATTTGCCTTTATTTGCAAACATGTTTTACAGAATCGCAGTACATGTTTACACCGTCATGCTACACGACATTCGCGCCATGCAAATAGCTGCGATATCTCTATTTACAACATGCAAGAAAATGACAAGAACAGTAATTGAATCTCTCCAAAGCTCTGTGCAGTTGAAACCAGACATCTAAGAAATAGTTATACATGTATTCACTTCTGAACAATGGGCGGATAGAGATATAAATCATGCTGCTTCAAGAATAACATAACATGAATTCATATCAATGTTTTTCCTTCTTTTTCTCAATTGGCGCAGTAGCCTAGTGGTTAGGACATGAGACACGAAGTCTCGAGGTCGAGAGGTCGAGATTTCGAATCTTCGCCGGGGCGTTTATTTTTTCCCCTTGATCTCTCTTGAAGATAAAATATGATCAGTCTTGAGAGAGCAAACCGGATGTTATCCCTGCAAAATTCAAGCGTTGACTGTACAGAATTCTGTACATGATTGTATCCCTTTTTTTCAACCTCGCAGCCCCGTAAAGTGATAAATAGACCACAGCTTTAACGTCGTTTTCAACCACGAAGGGTTATATCGCGACGGGGAAAGGGGGAAGATGGGATAGAGCCACTTGTCAAATGTTTCTTGTTCACAAAAGCACTAATCAAAAATTTGCTCCAGGGGCTTGCAACGTAGTACAATATATTACCTTACTGGGAGAATGCAAGTTTCCAGTACAAAGGACCCAACATTTCTTACGTACTGCTTGACTAAAATCTTTACAAAAATTGACTATATTCTATACAAGAAACACTTAACAAGGGTAAAAGGAGAAACAGAATCCGTTAGTCGCCTCTTACGACATGCTGGGGAGCATCGGGTAAATTCTTCCCCCTAACCCGCGGGGGGGTTACACCGGCTGTGTTTGAGCCCCGTTGGTGTCAGCACAGGAGCTTGTATCAATGTGCAGGTCGATTGAAGCACACTGCTCCTTTGGCCTTACTACTGGGTCCGATCAGCACATTGATACAACCTCATGTGGCGTCAGTAGCTCCAGGGATCCCCAAAGTAAGCGTCCCTGCGTCCTATACGCACTAAACATAAAAAGAGCGCGTGCGCATGTGAGTGTGTGTCGGGTGTGTTTAATGCAACAACATACGGTATTGTTAAAATGTTCGCCTGGAATATTACAACGAAAAAAGACACTTCTTATCACACTATGCGCGATCATAATGTATTATCAGTGCACGAGGGCTATGGGGCCCCTGGACTCTTAGGAACCCCCTAAAACTCCGCTGAGGGGCTCCATGGACCCTCTACAAATTCAAAATGGGGGTCCCGGGACCCTTTAAGTTGGGCGTGCGTCGGGAGCCTTGAGCTCTGTGTCGTTACTGTATAAAGACACAGTCGTACCAGAGTAAACGATTCAGCTCACCACCCCAGATAGGTTGATTGTTGGTTATTTGTGTCAAGTTCAAGTTCAAGTTTATTAGTCCATAACCCATAGGGGCATTTTGAACAATAAATACAATCAATACAATCATGATATATGCTAATATAATAAATACATTTAAAAAATAATAATAATAATAATAAATAAAAAAAATTATGAAAAACTGTTACAAATTCTATTAGTAAAGTCCAAAATATTCTTTAGCAATTTCTTTTTCTTAGTAGCAACCAACTTTTTAAATTTAAGTGCATTAGGTTTTTTCCAATAGTAAGGTGGTAACAACTCAGTCCCTTCAACCGATTTGGGTATTCGGGACCAACCCCCCCGCGGGTTAGGGGGAAGAATTTACCCGATGCTCCCCAGCATGTCGTAAGAGGCGACTAACGGATTCTGTTTCTCCTTTTACCCTTGTTAAGTGTTTCTTGTATAGAATAATTATAGTCAATTTTTGTACAGATTTTAGTCAAGCAGTATGTAAGAAATGTTGGGTCCTTTGTACTGGAAGCTTGCATTCTCCCAGTAAGGTCATATATTGTACTACGTTGCAAGCCCCTGGAGCAAATTTTTGATTAGTGCTTTTGTGAACAAGAAACAATTGACAAGTGGCTCTATCCCCTCTCCCCCCCCCCCCCCCCCCCCCCTTTCCCCGTCGCGATATAACCTTCGTGGTTGAAAACGACGTTAAACACCAAATAAAGAAAAAGAAAGAAAAATCAATGTTGTTGTTTTTCGCAGTGAGACCATTTCAGATATGCCCAGGCTTTCAGATTTACTCCCGCTTTCTGTGTGCACAAGGAATAAGACCACCCCTCCGACTGGACACGTACCCCGAAAAATGGGATGTTCTTATCCCACGTGCAGATCTGAGATGAAAATTATATTATCCATACCAAAAAAAGACTGTAGCCTTGAGTGCGTGTATGTTTTATTTTTAAGGCGCGAGTATCATCATCATTATCAGTAGCATTGGTAGTAGTAGTGATTTTGCTGGTGGTAGTTCTAGGACTCGCAACAGTAGCCTGTTGACGGTGATGGTAGGTGCCGACGACGGTGGAGACTGTTATTCTTATCATTATTCATCCGGTTGTTGTTGTTGCTGTTGCTGCTGCTGCTGTTGTTGTTGCTGTTGCTGCTGCTGCTGTTGTTGTTGTTGCAGCTGTTGTTGTTGCTGTTGTTGTTGTTGTGGCTGTTGCTGCTGCTGTTGTTGTTGCTGTTGTTGTTGCTGTTGTTGCCCTCGTCGTCTACGTATTGCTCCTACGAACATCACCAAAGACAAATACTTATGCGCTGCGGGTACACACACACACACACACACACACACACACACACACACACACACACACACACACACACACACAAACACACACACACACACAAACACACGCACACTCTCTCTCTTTCTCTCTCTCTCTCTCTCTCTCTCTCTCTCTCTCTCTCTCTCTCTCTCTCTCTCTCTCTCTCTCTCTCTCTCTCTCACTTACACGTGTTTCAATAGACCATAAGACAAAGAAAAGATCTCCGTTTTGTCTCAATAAATGCTTTTGCAAAGGAGACAACACTACTTTGTCTCGATATACTATGTACGAGAGAACAGCACACCATCTTGTCTCTACAGACCCTTTTGCAAAAGAAAATGACATCGTTTCGTCTCAGCAACGTGTAAGGTAAGTACGCCATTTTTGTCTGTGGAAACTGTGGGTCAATGGAAAGTACACTAGTTTACGTACTCCGTAAAAGTGAGAAAAAAATGGCACATTTTGACTGAACTCTTCCAAAACAAATTTGTAAGGTACCAAGCTGAAATCCAATCCCATAGTCCGGACCAGGTTAAAGATTTTGTGATTCAAATTTCAAGAAAATTGATGCGTGACAGTGCGGCCTCAGTTTTTGCAAACGGTAAAATATGACGTCATCAAATACTATCAAGAACAGAGGAAAACGATACAAGCACGTGCTCTAAAAAATGTGTACATTCGTTTCATAAAACAATCCGTTCGGTAATTTTTTTTATATACACTCATTTCAGACGGACAGACAGAGAAACAGACAGACAGACAGACGCGCGCACATACACACACACACACACACACACACACACACACACACACACATATATATATACCACAGGAGTCAAACCTCACTCTCCGGCCTTGCTAATTCATTCAGTCAAGTATTGACTAAATGTACACACAAAAATGACCTACCGGCATCAGGGCAGACAGGGCAGCACTGGCCAGGAACCTTCACGGGTTTCTCACAAGGTGTGTCGCAGAGCATCGCCGAGCAGGCGATTCGACCAGCGTGACACTGACAGCAGGGGTCTGGCTGGAGCGGACCTTCTGGGTACATTTGACCATTGTACTCACACCCTCTTTGCACCTTTGAAGTCTGGCCTTCTGGGTCATCAGCACTGAGAATGGTCAGCAGCGCTGCTAGAACGGCAACTCTCAGCATGGTCGTTTTTTCGTTCCCTCCAAATAGACCTCAAGAACAGTCTGTGATGATCGTTTTGAAGATACGGTGTGCATTAGAACAAGTGACAAAAACATTCTGCTTATATAGATATAGAGGGCGAATTATAACA
>NC_090246.1:34726816-34929507 GCF_037325665.1 Littorina saxatilis
AAATCTCTTAGCAGAGATAGAGAGAGAAATAAGTATCCCTTCACAGACAGCCTATTGGGAGCATCAGACCCTCCTCAAGGGGGACCGAGATTTACAGAGCAAAGTCCCTTTGTGGGGGACGTATCGCAAGGTAATCTAGTCCTGAGGAGGACCATTGTATTTGTACCTAGACCAGACACGTGTCTCATCAGTGGTCAGTTGGTACTGATGGCGAGAGTTGTCAACCCATGGTATCCAACTAAGAAGCAAACCATTCTCTGAATGGTAGCTTCTGTTGGCATGGGAGACTACCCTCATCTGACAACCCCAAGAGGATATCTGTGAAGGGAAACACTTTGATTTAAGGCCAAAGTGTAGAATTGATATTTATTAAGAAAGAATTTAGAAATTTAGACAAGTTTTAACCAAGAAATTAGGTTAAAACAAGGGAAATTTGAAAAAGCCTAAAGGGAGGTAACTCTGTACCAGCCTGCAGATCCAGAAATGGATACGCGAACAAGTTAGATCTAATTTTGAAAAGGTTAAACAGGAAAAGCGGTCAACTTTTCACTGCTTATATATATATTTACTTTTTTTATATATATATATATATACGCCGGCACACACACACACACACACACACACACACACACACACGCAGAAATACGACGACGAGAACATGAGTAGTTTCTGAGAAAATGTTTGGCGATAAGGTTTACTCATCGAACAATTGTTGCAATGTAATATGCTTAAACAATAAAGTGGAGATGAATTCAGGTTCTACACTAAAAATGGTGTTTCGTTCGAGCAGAAGACTATAGATTTGTATAATTGGTACTTAAAGGAAAAGGAATTTTATTGACAGTACCTATGACAATCAACACACACATGGAATCTTCTTTGCCACTGAAATCATCAACCGCCCTTGGATAAGCCTCATGTAGCCTCGTTAGGCCTACTCAATTTACAATTTCTTCCGCCACTTTATTGTTTTGTCCAAAGAACACATTCATAAGTTTATCTTGTTGTGCTCCTTTATTATACGAGTAATACTGAAACATACATAGACACATACACACATAATATAAATAATTTTATGATAAAATATTATATTTATTTTATTTTTTATATATCGTATCATACTTTCCATGGCTTTGTAAACGTGTATCTGAAATACAAATACTGTGTAAACCAACCGCCCTTGGATGATTTATGTGGCTTTGTAGCAAGGACTTTAATGTATTGGCAAATGCGTCTATCTCAAAGGTAACCCCCTTTCCATGCACGTAGATCATATTGCAACTAACTAGCTATGCATATATCCCTCAGGGGTCCTGATTTGGCCTATATGGTCCGCTGGACCCAAAAAGCAACAACTAACAACAACAACAATATATCCCTCAAAGCTTTTGCACAGGAGACAATGATGATATTCGTCGTTTGCAGGCAAAGATGACCACGTCGCCGTGTCCTTTAAGTGAGTCAGAGATGGCTGGTCAAGACAAGCCTCGTTACTCATTGCACTTAAACACATGCCAAAAATCGAGAGCCTGACTTGCTTTCTGTACAGGTAAACAAATGTTTGCTGATTACATTTCGTAACTGACATCTTTGTTAATGCGCACACTTTATTCGGCGCAAAATAACTGCTTTATACAGAATGCAGGCAGGCTCTAGATCTTTTGCAGTGTGTACAAGGGGGAGGATCCGCGCCTAAAAGATTGGACGAATTTAGGCCCTACTCCCCAAAAATAAGTAGCTCGAATTTCTCCGAACAAATGTCAAGGCCCAAAAGGACTGTCAAATACCAAAACTATCACACAAAGTACAAAACAATTTCCAACTTCCGACAACAACAAAATCTGGCATCTTACCTGCGCAATCACCACCCTGCAGTGACCCAAGTTCCTAACATGACTTCCCTGTATTGAAGATTGTAACGTTACTCAACGCAGGGTTGCATGTTTTTACGAGAAACTGACTGACTGCACCCGCGTTATGTAGATAGCGGACTGAGACGAGATAAAGACAAAAGGCGAAACTGTGTTTTCCAGGTACAAAGAAGGGCAAGGCTTTTACAGATAACCGTGTAATCAACGATGATGCATGATTTGTCTCAACGGCACTTTCACGGACATCCTATCTCAAGGAGTTGATAGGAGAGAGAGAGAGAGAGAGAGAGAGAGAGAGAGAGAGAGAGAGAGAGAGAGAGAGAAAGAGAGAGAGGAAGAGAGAGAGAGAGAGAGGGTGATAGAGGGAGAGGGAGGGAGAGAGAAAGAGAGAGAAAAGTGGAGATAGATTTAGACTGAGACTTTGGAAGAGAGAGAGAGAGAGAGAGAGAGAGAGACAGAGAGAGAGAGAGAGTGAGAGAGCGAGAGAGAGAGAGAGAGAGAGAGGGGGAGAGAGGCAGAGAGAGAGAGAGGGGGGGGGGAGAGAGAGAGAGGTGGAGAGAGATTTAGACTGAGACTTTGGAAGAGAGAGAGAGAGAGAGAGAGAGAGAGAGAGAGAGAGAGAGAGAGAATGATAGAGACAGAAACAGAGACAGAAAGAGAGAGAGAGAGAGAGTAAGAGAGAGAGAGAGAGAATTAAAACAAGAGGTGGAGAGAGACTGACAAACAGGAAAACAGACAGAGAGTGCGGAAGAGAGAGAGGAAGAGGGAGAGAGAGAAAGAGAGAGAGAGAGAGAGAGAGAGACAGGGAGAGCGAGTGAGAGAGAGAGAGAGACGACATACAGACACAGACACGTAGAAACACTGACAGAGTCACACATACACACACAAACACACACACACACACACACATACACACACACATACATACATACACACACACCGGCACGCACACACACACACGCACGCACACACATACATACACACACACACACAGACACACATACACACACAAACACACACACACACACACAATTCGACTTCCAGACAATGAGATACAAAAGAGACACACCTACGCACGCGCACATTCGCATCCACACATAGACGGGCATACGAACAAGTACTCGGAGGAACAGCAGTATGGAAGGCGAAAAGGGTCAAATGATCGATCAAAAGGATCGATCCTTTTCGCGTTTGACCCTTTCCGCCCGACGCGCGGAAAGGGTCAAATGATCGAGCAAAAGGATCGATCAAAAGGATCAATCCTTTCGCGTTTCACCCTTTCCGCCCGACGCGCGGAAAGGGTCAAATGATCGAGCAAAAGGATCGATCAAAAGGATCGATCCTTTCGCGTTTGACCCTTTCCGCCCGACGCGTGTGAATTCTGTACAGCAAACACTACCCGAAACCCCACCTATACGGCGTGTATGACCTTGAGAGCTTCAGTCAACGCTTGAATTTTGCAGTGGTAACATCCGGTTTGCTCTCGCAGAGCTGAGCATATTTGTCAAGAAGGATCGAGCAGAAAAAATAAACGACTTGGTAGGCATTCGAACTCAAGGCATCGGGGCCTCGAAATGTCGGGGCCGATGTCTTAACCGCTAGGCCACTGACTTCACCAGTATTGTCAAAGATAAAACATTGATAATGTTATATCATTCTACGGTTGAATTATCATTCATGCGTTGCAAAAACGTAAACATTGACATTAAAATTTGCCTTTATTTGCAAACATGTTTTACAGAATCGCAGTACATGTTTACACCGTCATGCTACACGACATTCGCGCCATGCAAATAGCTGCGATATCTCTATTTACAACATGCAAGAAAATGACAAGAACAGTAATTGAATCTCTCCAAAGCTCTGTGCAGTTGAAACCAGACATCTAAGAAATAGTTATACATGTATTCACTTCTGAACAATGGGCGGATAGAGATATAAATCATGCTGCTTCAAGAATAACATAACATGAATTCATATCAATGTTTTTCCTTCTTTTTCTCAATTGGCGCAGTAGCCTAGTGGTTAGGACATGAGACACGAAGTCTCGAGGTCGAGAGGTCGAGATTTCGAATCTTCGCCGGGGCGTTTATTTTTTCCCCTTGATCTCTCTTGAAGATAAAATATGATCAGTCTTGAGAGAGCAAACCGGATGTTATAATTCAAGCGTTGACTGTACAGAATTCAACCTCGTAGCCCCGTAAAGTGATAAATAGACCACAGCTTTAACGTCGTTTTCAACCACGAAGGTTATATCGCGACGGGGAAAGGGGGAAGATGGGATAGAGCCACTTGTCAAATGTTTCTTGTTCACAAAAGCACTAATCAAAAATTTGCTCCAGGGGCTTGCAACGTAGTAGGCCCTACAATATATTACCTTACTGGGAGAATGCAAGTTTCCAGTACAAAGGACCCAACATTTCTTACGTACTGCTTGACTAAAATCTTTACAAAAATTGACTATATTCTATACAAGAAACACTTAACAAGGGTAAAAGGAGAAACAGAATCCGTTAGTCGCCTCTTACGACATGCTGGGGAGCATCGGGTAAATTCTTCCCCCTAACCCGCGGGGGGGTTACACCGGCTGTGTTTGAGCCCCGTTGGTGTCAGCACAGGAGCTTGTATCAATGTGCAGGTCGATTGAAGCACACTGCTCCTTTGGCCTTACTACTGGGTACGATCAGCACATTGATACAACCTCATGTGGCGTCAGTAGCTCCAGGGATCCCCAAAGTAAGCGCCCCTGCGTCCTATACGCACTAAACATAAAAAGAGCGCGTGCGCATGTGAGTGTGTGTCGTGTGTGTTTAATGCAACAACATACGGTATTGTTAAAATGTTCGCCTGGAATATTACAACGAAAAAAGACACTTCTTATCACACTATGCGTGATCATAATGTATTATCAGTGCACGAGGGCTATGGGGCCCCTGGACTCTTTACTTAGGACCCCCTAAAACTCCGCTGAGGGGCTCCATGGACCCTCTACAAATTCAAAATGGGGGTCCCGGGACCCTTTAAGTTGGGCGTGCGTCGGGAGCCTTGAGCTCTGTGTCGTTACTGTATAAAGACACAGTCGTACCAGAGTAAACGATTCAGCTCACCATCTCAGATAGGTTGGTTGTTGGTTATTTGTGTCCCTTCAACCTATTTGGGTATTCGGGACCAACCCCGCGGGTTAGGGGGAAGAATTTACCCGATGCTCCCCAGCATGTCGTAAGAGGCGACTAACGGATTCTGTTTCTCCTTTTACCCTTGTTAAGTGTTTCTTGTATAGAATATAGTCAATTTTTGTAAAGATTTTAGTCAAGCAGTATGTAAGAAATGTTAAGTCCTTTGTACTGGAAACTTGCATTCTCCCAGTAAGGTCATATATTGTACTACGTTGCAAGCCCCTGGAGCAAATTTTTGATTAGTGCTTTTGTGAACAAGAAACAATTGACAAGTGGCTCTATCCCCTCTCCCCCCTTTCCCCGTCGCGATATAACCTTCGTGGTTGAAAACGACGTTAAACACCAAATAAAGAAAAAGAAAGAAAAATCAATGTTGTTGTTTTTCGCAGTGAGACCATTTCAGATTTGCCCAGGCTTTCAGATTTACTCCCGCTTTCTGTGTGCACAAGGAATAAGACCACCCCTCCGACTGGACACGTACCCCGAAAAATGGGATGTTCTTATCCCACGTGCAGATCTGAGATGAAAATTATATTATCCATACAAGAAAAGACTGTAGCCTTGAGTGCGTTTATGTTTTATTTTTAAGGCGGTTACACTGACTCGTGCGCGAGTATCATCATCATTATCAGTAGCATTGGTAGTAGTAGTGATTTTGCTGGTGGTAGTTCTAGGACTCGCAACAGTAGCCTGTTGACGGTGATGGTAGGTGCCGACGACGGTGGAGACTGTTATTCTTATCATTATTCATCCGGTTGTTGTTGTTGCTGTTGCTGCTGCTGCTGCTGTTGTTGTTGCTGTTGCTGCTGCTGCTGTTGTTGTTGTTGCTGCTGTTGTTGTTGCTGTTGTTGTTGTTGTGGCTGTTGCTGCTGCTGTTGTTGTTGCTGTTGTTGTTGCTGTTGTTGCCCTCGTCTACGTATTGCTCCTACGAACATCACCAAAGACAAATACTTATGCGCTGCGGGTACACACAAACAAACACACACACACACAAACACACGCACACACAAACACACGCACACTCTCTCTCTTTCTCTCTCTCTCTCTCTCTCTCTCTCTCTCTCTCTCTCTCTCTCTCTCTCTCTCTCTCTCTCTCTCTCTCTCTCTCTCTCTCTCTCTCTCTCTCTCTCTCTCTCACTTACACGTGTTTCAATAGACCATAAGACAAAGAAAAGATCTCCGTTTTGTCTCAATAAATGCTTTTGCAAAGGAGACAACACTACTTTGTCTCGATATACTATGTACGAGAGAACAGCACACCATCTTGTCTCTACAGACCCTTTTGCAAAAGAAAATGACATCGTTTCGTCTCAGCAACGTGTAAGGTAAGTACGCCATTTTTGTCTGTGGAAACTGTGGGTCAATGGAAAGTACACTAGTTTTGACTGAACTCTTCCAAAAAAAATGTGTAAGGTACCAAGCTGAAATCCAATCCCATAGTCCGGACCAGGTTAAAGATTTTGTGATTCAAATTTCAAGAAAATTGATGCGTGACAGTGCGGCCTTAGTTTTTGCAAACGGTAAAATATGACGTCATCAAATAGCCCTATCAAGAACAGAGGAAAACGATACAAGCACGTGCTCTAAAAAAATGTGTACATTCGTTTCATAAAACAATCCGTTCGGTAATTTTTGTTATATACACTCATTTCAGACGGACAGACAGAGAAACAGACAGACAGACAGACGCGCGCACATACACACACACACACACACACACACACACACACACACACAGACTCACATACCAAGGGAGACAAACCTCACTCTCCGCCCTCGTTAAATCATTCAGTCAAGTATTGACTAAATGTACACACAAAAATGACCTACCGGCATCAGGGCAGACAGGGCAGCACTGGCCAGGAACCTTCACGGGTTTCTCACAAGGTGTGTCGCAGAGCATCGCCGAGCAGGCGATTCGACCAGCGTGACACTGACAGCAAGGGTCTGGCTGGAGCGGACCTTCTGGGTACATTTGACCATTGTACTCACACCCTCTTTGCACCTTTGAAGTCTGGCCTTCTGGGTCATCAGCACTGAGAATGGTCAGCAGCGCTGCTAGAACGGCAACTCTCAGCATGGTCGTTTTTTCGTTCCCTCCAAATAGACCTCAAGAACAGTCTGTGATGATAGCTTTGAAGATACGGTGTGCATTAAAACAAGTGACAAAAACATTCTGCTTATATAGATATAGAGGGCGAATTATAACAATTTACAAAATAGGGTCAATTGTTGGGTCAATGATACCCGGTGAGCAGCGTTTTTTGCTGTCGTTTAATAGTGTATTTAAGTGGTATGATAGTGTGTGTTTTATGGCGTGTACGTGGTGTGTCATTATGCCACCCCTCCCCCCCCCCCCCCAAGCTGAGCCACTTTTCTTACTATGGTCCCCCTGAGACCACATGACTACAATAATGATTCTTTATGGCCTCACAAGCCCTTGTGCCTATGGTGACATTAAACTGGCGAGGTGCTAAAAGAGCACATGGCATTTTCACCGCATTATTTTGGGGGGAATGACCTACGTGATATTGACTTTTGTGAGGGACCGTAACTATTCTGACGTTGTTCGGTGGCAAAATAAACGCGCCCTTCTCCCCTTGTTTCCCTTCCTTCCCCTCCCCTCCACTTCCACTTGTGTGTGTGTGTGTGTGTGTGTGTGTGTGTGTGTGTGTGTGTGTGTGTGTGAGAGTGTGTGTGTGTGTGTGTGTGTGTGTGCGTCCAGTTTCATTCTGTGAGTTCGACAGCTTGACTAAATCTAGTAATTTTGCCAAACTGTTTGGATATCACCGAATTTAGGCATGAGTAAATTTTCTCCTGATATATGTACTTCACCCGTCACAGTGAAAAAAGGGCGCACATGAAGGTACATTTGCTGCCCTACATGTCAACCGGCATAACGGGCAGTAAGTAATTAAGTAGTGAAGCTACATGGAGAAGACATGACCAGCTTTCAGACAAGTATCAATATAACAGAAACACCAGGAGTTCAATATAGATACCAACAGATTTTATTTTGAGTGGAGACATCAGTCAGATAATGTGAAGCCATGCATGTTTACTTACTTGTTATACTCGAAGACATGCAAAAACTAATGGTCACTAGTGGAAAAGTTTAGGTCACTATGTGTGCTTATAGTCTTGATTTAGAAAAGACAGCATCAAAACAGAAGATTGTTTTATAATCTTTAGAAGTACGTACTGCTGAAGAAAACAGTGGGCAAACCTTTTAAACAACAACGAAAAAGACAGGTTAAAAACTGAAGAAGTTTTGACAGGCATAGCTACCCCCTTCCCCCTTGTCCTAAGCCCGTGTAGAGCAGTGTGAAAGGTTAATTCGCCGTCTTCCCATGACTAGTCCTCTTAGTCTAGCTCGACAGTTTGGGTGCACATCAAGAGTGGTCGGGAATTCTCGCCATGGGCACAACTGCACATGGTTTGGGCGTCGACATGCAGCACTTCACTTTGCTTGATGATGCTCCCGTCTGGACCATTGCAGTTAAGGGGAGGTTCTAGTATAAAATATCACCAAAATCGCTTCAGTTGTGTTCCTATTTAGAATGGGAATTTGAACTGTCTTTCGGCTCAAATAAAGTCAAATGCATTGCTGACCCATATATTGTGTTAGTTAATATGTCACGACAACTGCCGTTGAGAAACAATTCAACGGAAAAACATACATTATCTAGAAACCGAAAATAGTGATTTTGGCGTTTCCTTGATAATTCTTCAAAGAGCGCACATTTTTTAAAGAAATTCAAAACATACAATAACATGTAATTGGACTACATTTTGTGGAATCAAAATTACGTTATTTTATTAAAACGTTGATTTCATCATATTTACATATAACGGTTTTAACTGACAAGCTATATTTTCTTTGATTTTATCCCGACCCACAAACGCCTTCCACAAAGTGTAGTCCTATGAATACTAAAAAGCCATGCTACGTTTTGTTCCAGTCGGTTGAGAACATTTTGAGTTATCAAGGAAACGGCGAAGCAAGGTGCCGAAAACATCATTCTGAGAAAAAAAGGCTTCAAAGTTTAGATACTTTTTATTCTTGTTGAAATTCACAACATTTCATAAAGATCGGTGAAAAATTAGAAAATAATGGTTTATAACTGACAAAAGCTTGGTTTTCTTCTAAAAAGTACGTATTAAAACTCAGTTATGGACAACGGACCTACTCACAAAATTTCATAAAGATTGGTGAAAAAACGGGATTTAACGGTTTTTTAACTGCCAAAAATCAACTTTTTATTCTTGTTGAAATTCAGTTAGGGACAACCAACCTAACCACATTTCATAAAGATCGGTGAAAAATTCGAAAATAACGGTTTATAACGGGTTTTTAACTGCCAATAATTAACTTTTTCTTCTTGAAAAGTTTGTATTGGAGATCAGTTGGGGACAATGGTCCAATTTTGGTGTAAATCCGACGATTAGGGACCAAGAAACAAGGAGCAGAGTGTTTTTTGGCGGTTAAACTGTCATTTTAACGGTTTAATGATTTGGTGAAATTTCTTCCTACAACGTATATGGCTATCCTGGACCGATGCAAGTTTGTTTTCTTTCTCAGCTCACACGGCAGTCTCAATAACAATAACAATAACAATAAAACACGTTATTGCCAATAAAAATGAATACAATAAAACGGAAAATTGTCTACGACACGTCTAACCTGCCTGTCCATGCTTGAAACGAGTTTTGTTAACGTCTATCACACTAAGAACGTGAATGGTTCTACATAGCTCATATGTCTTTTCAATTTTAATGACCAAAACAGGAATAGTTTTAATTTAATTAATCCCGGAAAGAAACGGAGCTGTATACGCGTCACGTCACGTTTTGCACGTGAAGACAGTGAAACTCGACTCGCGGTAAGTTGAACGGACATGCTTTTGATACATACTGTTATAAAATATATTCCCGATCAGTTCCGAGCTCGATAGTGGCCGAATACCTCAACCGCCGAAATGATCTACTACTGATAAACCTAAACAATTAAACAGAGATAGAATTTATACTGTTATATAAACGGGTTGCTTAACTTTTGACCTACAGTTTTTACCTCCAAGCGCTGTACAAATTTTACAATGTCAAAACATACCATGAAACAACACACCTACTATTGATAAACCTGAACAATTAAACAGATAGTGTACACACTTTTATATGAAAGCGTTGCTTAACTTTTGTGGTTGAGTTTTACCTCCAAGCGCTGTGCAAATTGTAGAATATCAAAACATGAAAGGGTTGCTGAACTTTTTAGCTTGAGTTTTACCTCCAAGCGCTGTACAATTACAATATCAAAACATACCACGAACAGACACACACAAAAGCATACAAATCACGGACTAAAACAAAGCAAACTGACCGCCTGTCAGTGAAGACTTACCGTTGGGACTGACAGGGCAGCACTGGGCAGGGTCCCTGAAGGGGTCCACACAAGGTGTGTTGCAGATCATCATGGCGCAGAGGATTTGACCAGCGTGGCACTAACAGCACGGATCTGGTAGTGGACCCTCTGGGTAAAATTGACCGTCGTACTCACACTCTGTTTTGAGCTTCAAGATCTCCGGATCATCAGCACTGAGAGTGGTCAACAGTGCTGCTAGAATGGCAACTTTCAGCATGATGGGATGGGTTTTTTCTTTGAGAGTTGGGTCAAATGTCTGATGTGTCCTTGGAGACCAGTGACCAAAGCATTCTGCTTATATACAGGGTGAGATGAACAGAAATGCTTAATAGTATCAATTATTGTATCAAAGTATCAATTCTAGTTTTAGTCATTCCCCGCTGAGTAGCGTCTTTTCTTTTCTTTAGTATCGTGCTTAAAGTGGTGTGGTAGTGGGTTTGACAGCTTGTAAGTGGTGTGTAATCACAGGTCATTATGCCCCCCCCCCCCCTCCTCGCCCAAGGGGTGCCACTCATCCGACCACTCGACCACTGTGACCTCACACCATGGTCATCCCCCCGACATCCAAACCACACTCACAACCCAGTGCACAGCTTGACTTTAACGCGGTTCAAACATGTTCCTCTATTCCTCATTTTCTGCTTCATTATTCTAAAGTGTCTACATAGGACACCCCCCCCTCCCCCCTCCCCCCTCACCCCTTTTAAAACCTTGCTTCCTGCGATTTTGTGCTCTAAAAACCTACCTCTATTTTAAGACTCCCTCCCTTTTAAAATCGTAGTTATACATTTATTCAAGTTCTGACTAAATGTTTTAACAAAGACGGGAAATCGAAACGTGGTTGGTGGTGTATGTATGTCTGTCCGTCGCGATATAACCTTGAACGGTTGAAAACGACGTTAAACACCAAATAAAGAAAGAATGTATGTCTGTCTGTCTGTCTGTCTGTCTGGCTATCTGTCTGTCTGTCTGTCTGTCTGTCTGTCTGTCTGTCTGTCTGTCTGTCTGTCTGTCTGTCGGTCGGTGTGTGTCCGTGTGTCTGTGTGTCTGTGTGTGTGTCTGTGTGTTTGTGAGTGTGTGTGTCTGTCTGTCTGTCTGTCTGTGTGTCTGTGTTGAGCGATTCAGAGAAAAACTACTGGACCGAGCTTCATGAAACTTAATAGGAGAGTTCCTGAGAATTGTATCTCCAGATTTTGTTGTTGGGATAAATGTCTTTGATGACGTCATATCCGGGGTTTTGTGAAAATTGAGGCGGCACTGTCACACCCTCATTTTTCTATCAAATTGAATGACATTTTAGTCAAGCAGTCTTCGACGAAGCCTGCATTTTGGTATTGCATTTCTGTTTGGAAGCTTAAAAATTGATTCATGAGTTTGGTCATTAATAATCTGAAAATTCGAATTGAAATTAGATTTGTAGTAATCGATCCAAAATTGATTTGATCTTATTTGTTACCATTTCCTGATTCTGAAAATATATATAGATATATTATGTTTGAATTAGAAACAAACTCAGACAAATAAAAAGAATAGAGAAAAGCATCCAATTATCTTGTGAATTGCTATACGCTACTACGCTATGCTGGCTTGTCACGTTCCACACGTATTGACACAGCTATATTGTCTTGGCGGGGAAAAAATGGAGTGCGTTAATTTTATTCTGTGAGTTCGACGGGCAGGCGAAATGTAGTAATATCGCTTTAACGCGACTTGTTTCAGATAGGTTTTTTTAATTTTTAAAATGGGGGGCCCACTGTACTACGTTTGGGCAGACACTAGACGAAAGTGACTGTAGTTGAAACACTTTATGCCTTCTGCTCCAATCCTGTATATTAGATATGATACTGTGCTTATTTTTAACTGCACTCGAGACCAATGGCGATAGTAATGAGACGTTCCCCACAGGCCTCTAAACCTCTGACATTTTCACGGTGTGTGTTGCCCGGGCAGAGTGGTGTGGGGGGCTAATATCGGGGCACTTTTGAGGGATTAATGTTTCCATTAAACACAGGATTTTCCTACTTTGAGCCATGTGAAGGCAGAGGCCGACTAAAACTCGTAATTAGGCGGCTGGCCAAGACTTCAAAAGAGTGCTTGTTTGTGTGCGTTCAAACGTTAGAAATCAAAGGAATTCTATTAAGAATGGATCAATTCATGCACATAAAACTAATATTCTTTGTGTTTGTAACAAAATATGAGATTTGAAACAGGTTTCAACAGTCACGATATCTGTAAAATGTAATATTTTTATCAAGAATACAAATAATATTAGTATTATGATATTGTATTCTACAACAGAATTGCGCCACCTTCGATCGGCATAATGATTACATAGTGTTAATGATATGTATAATACAAATCATACGTACACAAACATCGAATTTGCTAATTTTTATCAAAGTGTGTTAAAACGAGAGTTCAAAACAATTGGAGAAACCTACTAGACAGACTTTATGATAAAGACTTTTGAATATGTTAACACGTTAGGAATAACATAAACGAAGGTCGATCTGACCTATTAATTAAAACGAGATATGAAAACAATCCCTTATGTTTCTTTGGACATTTTATCTGTAATATCCCTCTATTTTACCACTTTTTCATAATTGTGTGTGTGTGTGTGTGTGTGTGTGTGTGTGTGTGTGTGTGTGTGTGTGTGTGTGTGTGTGTGTGTGTGTGAGTGAGTGAGTGTGTGTGTGTGTGTGTGTCTGTCTGTCTGTCTGTCTGTCTGTCTGTCTGTCTGTCTGTCTGTCTGTCTGTGTGTACATACATTCGTCTTTGTGTCTAGGCCTGTATGCCTTTGTGTGTTTATTTGCGTGTGTAGGTGGGTGGGGGTCGTACCTGCCCGTCTGTGAATTTGTTTCGTGCGTATCGCTTCGAAGGTGTTCAAATGTGAGTAAGTGTGTGAGTGTATAATGCTGGCCGTGCCTTTGTCTGTTTCTCTAATAGTAGTATTACCTTTTCCATACTTTCTTCATTTAAAAACAAATAAAACATTTTCCGTGCATTTATTACATTTGCAAGGCATTACATTTGTGCCAAATACTCACCCCTTTCAAACAACAACCCAGCAAAATGTTCAGATTATTTTCTGAGTCTCATCTGCGGGGGACGTTCCAGAAACGTGGTGCACATAACACCGGGACGACGAAAGGCGAAGGCTCCGGACTCTGGCAGCACGCAGGTGCACGTGGTGCTCGGCCCTGTCTGCACTTCCTCACCCACTGACACGATGGTGCCGTTCAGGCTGCAGTTCGGACCTGTGGGCAGAAAGACCAGAGCGAGTCGTGAAAGCGTACTGCCTGACGATCTCAGAGGGTCTACGTAAAGGCGGTCCTTTATTGAGGCCGAAGTCAACTTTTACTTCTGTGACAGGGGAGGCTACCGCTCCTTTCACAGCAGACTCTGCACCCGAGTTGTTGGCCTTTAAGTCAACACCGGTGTATTGTGGAATTCTGTTTGTGATGGGGTCTGGTGGTTTCCGGTTGTCTGTATGTTCATGGAAACCTTCGGGTTTGCATAACAGTTTTTATAGGGCTAAGAAATTAGCCCTAACATTTTCAATCCTGTTTGATTGCACTTCGCCTCCCGAGGTGATCGTAGTGTTACGGCACTCGGTTACATCTGGCGCTGCGAGCAGGATGGGACTCGGCATGATATGTTCAGGTAATGCCATAATATGACCACTGAACATTTTCGTGCTGTTCCCATTTCTGCGAACTTGGGATGGACAGTGGTCCCCCGGTTCGGAACTTCTGGACGAAGTTCATTCAAACGGGGGCGATTGTGACAGGGGAGGCTACTGCTCCTTTCACAGCAGACTCTGCACCCGAGTTGTTGGCCTTTAACCTTTGCCGGATGCCGGTTTTGACTACACACTCCCGACGATGCGGGTTTGTCTGAACCCATACATTTGAAAGAGGGTTTTTACCGTTTATTCCTCTAACGACGATGCGGGTTTGTCTGAACCCATACATTTGAAAGAGGGTTTTTACCGTTTATTTCTCTAACGACGGGGTGGGTTCAGGGAAACCCACAGCGCTACTTCAGTGGTTGCATCAATTTTCTCCCTTCACCGACCTCTTGCAGGGGAGGGAGAGGGGGAGGGAGAGGGGGAGGGAGAGACTGAGAGACTAAGAAAGAAAGAGAGAGAGAAAGAGAGAGAGAGAGAGAGACTAAGAAAGAGAGAGAGAGAGACTAAGAAAGAGAGAGAGAGACTAAGAAAGAGAGAGAGAGAGACTAAGAAAGAGAGATCGAGAGAGTCTAAGAAAGAGAGTGAGAGACTAAGAAAGGGAGAGAGAGAGAGACTAAGAAAGAGAGAGAGGGAGACTAAGAAAGAGAGAGAGAGACTAAGAAAAAGAGAGAGACTAAGAAAGAGAGAGAGAGAGACTAAGAAAGAGAGAGAGACTAAGAAAGAGAGAGAGAGATACTAAGAAATAGAGACAGAGAGATACTAAGAAAGAGAGAGAGAGAGACTAAGAAAGATAGAGAGAGAGACAAATAAAGAGAGAGAGAGACAAATAAAGAGAGAGAGAGACTAAGAAAGAGAGAGAGAAAGAGAGACTAAGAAAGAGAGAGAGACTAAGAAAGAGAGAGAGAGACTAAGAAAGAGAGAGAGAGACTAAGAAAGAGAGAGAGAGAGAGAGACTAAGAAAGAGAGAGAGAGAGACTAAGAAAGAGAGAGAGACTAAGAAAGAGAGAGAGAGACTAAGAAAGAGAGAGAGAGAGACTAAGAAAGAGAGAGAGAGAGACTAAGAAAGAGAGAGAGGGAGACTAAGAAAGAGAGAGAGACTAAGAAAGAGAGAGAGAGAGAGAGACAAAGAAAGAGAGAGAGAGACTAAGAAAGAGCGAGAGACTAAGAAAGAGAGAGAGAGACTAAGAAAGAGAGAGAGAGAGAGACTAAGAAAGAGAGAGAGAGAGACTAAAAAAGAGAGAGAGAGACTAAGAAAGAGAGAGAGACTAAGAGAGACAAAGAGAGACAGAGAGAGAGACTAAGAGAGAGAGAGAGAGACTAAGAAAGAGAGAGAGAGAGACTAAGAGAGAGAGAGAGAGAGACTAAGAAAGAGAGAGAGAGACTAAGACAGAGAGAGAGAGAGAGACTAAGAAAGAGAGAGAGAGAGAGACTAAGAAAGAGAGAGAGAGAGACTAAGAAAGAGAGAGACTAAGAAAGAGAGAGAGAGAGACTAAGAAAGAGAGAAAGAGAGAGACTAAGAAAGAGAGAGAGAGAGACTAAGAAAGAGAGAGAGAGAGAGACTAAGGAAGAGAGAGAGAGAGACTAAGAAAGAGAGAGAGAGACTAAGAAAGAGCTAGAGAGAGAGAGAGAGACTAAGAAAGAGAGAGAGAGACGAAGAAAGAGAGAGAGAGACTAAGAAAGAGAGAGAGAGACTAAAAAAGAGAGAGAGAGACTAAGAAAGAGAGAGAGAGAGACTAAGAAAGAGAGAGAGAAAGAGAGACTAAGAAAGAGAGAGAGACTAAGAGAGAGAGAGACTAAGAAAGAGAGAGAGAGAGACTAAGAGAGAGAGAGAGAGACTAAGAAAGAGAGAGAGAGAGACTAAGAAAGAGAGAGAGAGAGACTAAGAAAGAGAGAGAGAGGCTAAGAAAGAGAGAGAGCGAGAGACTAAGAAAGAGAGAGAGAGACTAAGAGAGAGAGAGACTAAGAAAGAGAGAGAGAGACTAAGAAAGAGAGAGAGAGACTAAGAAAGAGAGACAGAGAGAGAGACTAAGAGAGAGAGACAGAGAGAGAGACTAAGAGAGAGAGACAGACAGACAGAGACAGACAGACAGAGAGAGAGACAGAGAGAGAGACAGAGACAGACAGTCAGATAGACAGACAGTCAGATAGACGGATAGACAGACAGACAGACAGACAGAGCAACTGACAACAGACATACAGACAGAGAGATACGGACAGACAAACAGAGAGACAGACAGTCTCTTGGAGACAAACAGGCAGACATACACTGTTCCGCCGCTTTGGTAATTATGGGTGTAGCAGAACCCGCGCCGTCGGCAGAGGGATAGTTACAATCACTACTACTCTTTAAAAGTATGGGTATGTGTGAACCCGCGCCATCGGTAGTGTTTATGTAAATTATCATAATCAATTAATTCTGATGTTTTGTCATGTACACACTAAAAATTTGCAGACAGAGAGCAAATTAGGTGTGTGAGAGATACTTAAAATTTCAAAACGATACCTTTAATGGTTCCAGAGTTACAATGATTTTAGTGTGTCTCTGGGTACAGGTGAACCCAGGAAGCACGGCAAAGGTTAAGTCAACACCGGTGTATTGTGGAATTCTGTTTGTGATGGGGTCTGGTGGTTTCCGGTTGTCTGTATGTTCTTGGAAACCTTCGGGTTTGCATAACAGTTTTTATAGGGCTAAGAAATTAGCCCTAACATTTTCAATCCTGTTTGATTGCACTTCGCCTCCCGAGGTGATCGTAGTGTTACAGCACTCGGTTACACTTCAATCAGTGCAAAAGCTTCGTGCAACCGGCCAGCTCCGAATTTGTGTATGAATTATTTTCTTAAGAAATCGATTTATGACAAACTTCCCACTCTGCACAGAGAGCAGTCAGGCTGTTGAGTTTTGGTATGCGTCCAAGGGGATGGACAGTTTTGTCTAATGTACAAGCCTGGGCATATCTGACATGTTGAGCCGAATCGTTACAATGGGAGGTGTGTGCCTTTATTTACTGAAGGCTTTACAATACCATTATTGTATGTGACTGTATACCAATACAGTAATTGGACTATGCGTGTGAGGGATAAAAGAAACGTCAACAAAAGAACTCAAACTCAAACAAACAAGTAAAACACAAATAAAACCTCGATCTTTTGACAGACAGTCCCAGCAAATAACACTGCAGTAAAATCAACGGATGGGCATCAACAACAAAACCCTGTAGCTCACCATTAGGACACATGGGGCAGCATTTACCAGGCACGTACTCAAAGTCCACACATTCAGCAAAGAAGCAGTCGACGGCGTAGCAGATGGTACGATCCAACATGCACTGACAGGTGGTGCAGGCGTTGGGCTCCCACTTGTCCCCGTGTTTATATCGCCCGGAGTCATAGTAACAGCCTGGTCGTGACGTCACCACAGCAATGTTGGGCGTGGTTGTTGTGGTGCCTGGAGGGGAAAGGGAAGTCTCTGTAGCGCTGGCTGCTGGTGCTGCTGTTGATGATGATGATGATGATGTTAATGTTGGTTTTAACAATGTCTCATTGAATTTCTACATATTCATGAAATTAACATTCATAGATCTATAAGAAAACGATAACGAGCCTATGGCTTAAACTGGTGTCTTATAAGCACGATTACGGCTAGTGGTAAATATGTAAATCGCGAAGAGTGAGGTTATTATATGAAATACATAATCAGACAGTCAGATTAACACAACAGATTGAAAAAGTCTAATGCCAATTAAGCCATCCTTGTTCATTTCGGAGGAGCAGCAGAAACGACGTCTTGAGCATAGCTGAAAGTAGTCGTAGTAAAAAATAAGGAACGGTGTTAACCGGAATTTTCCAATAGTTTACCAGTTTAAATGTGAAAATACCGAAAGCACAACGGTCAACCGGTGCAAACTACAGGCGCGATTTCCGGCTGACGTAGAAATGATTGTTGTTGGCTTGTTATTGTTTGCTAGTTTTTCTTTTTGTTTTGCATGTCACTTCTGTTTGGCCAGGTTGTGTTTCTTTTTTTTCAGGTGGAGGTGTTGTTTCGTTTTCTGCACCAATTAAATGAGTATTATTTTTTTCTCCCAATGAAATTCTGCAGTGAGTCGGTCATTTTGAATTATTAGAATGGAGACAGAACAAATTCCGATTTCATGACATGAGGATGTGAGCACTTTGAAAACAATGACGTTGTCCACGACAAAGAAAGAAAAGCTTCGTGATTTCAGAAAAGACAAATGATCCATACTTAAGATGTAAAAAATCAAGCTCAGGCACAAACCCCAAAAATTATAGTTTGCAGATTCGCAAAACAAATACCACCAATTATTATCAGGACACCTCGACTAACGCGTTTTTTTGCACGTCGTGATATTCGTTTTTAAGAATCAAATTTCTTGGCACTCTGCTGTCATCCTGACCTCAGGTCAAAATGAGTTCGGCTCATTCTATCCCTGACAGGATGCCTTGGTTTTCTTTGTCTGGCGAGGAAATCGATTTTTTACATATTTAGATCTTTTCGTAATGTGTTATGGATGTAAGCAGATTCGCGATCGTCGATAATGATTTTTCATGGTGTTGTGTAATTTTTAAATTACAAAGGAATTGATATGTAAGACAGTTTCAAGCAAGCTATTTTTCGCGGCTGTATTTACTGTGCAAACAACTCTAAATATGGCATAAGTGTCACGTGATAATCAACCGTTTGGTTTCGGCGCTCGCTAGAGCAGACGATTTTTTGACAGTGATGCAACCATATATTACGGTCTCCTTCCGGCAGCAGACCCAAAATTTCGACTTGTTTTGACCTTAGAACGATGTCTTTATCATAACTGTGAAGAACAGAACGGAGATCACTGTCTAAGTCGGCCAATCTGCAATCATTTTCGTCTCGCGAACACTGCTCGTGAACAACATATGGGAGATCACTTTGTATTCTTGTTTTGATAGATTCGCGTAGGACTTTCGCGTCCGGTCAGAGAGACAACTGGCGATAGCCGTGGAGCGAGGATTATCAGAATGCTCTGCTGTCAACAAAAACTACAAATCATTTAATTGATACGTCGTGATTAAGGGTCTGAAGACTGATTTGGAAAAGCAAAAATAATCACGCGCTTGCTAAAGCTAAAGTTGAGGTTTACAATTTCGGAAAAAAACTACTAATGTTTTCAGTTTCACAAATACATGTACACACAATGCCTTGATTGTGTGGCCTCAATTGCACTTCTTGGACACATTAGTTGACATGAATATCCGTGTTAGTTACTGTCCATGTAGAATGCATGAACACTGACAAACAGACAGAAAAATAAGTGCACAGAGTACCAACATTCAATAAGACCAACAGATTGACAGAAGGAAAATCAGCACGCAATCTGTTAGATAGCAGCAACCGCAACCGTAACCGCAACCCACAGACAGGCACAGGTGCAAAACTACTTCTCACCATTCCTAAAAAGCGTAAGAAGTACAGTGGAAGACACCTTTAAAAAAGAACCTTCAATTGAAGTCTTCTTCTTTCTTTAAATCCTCATTTCTCAGATGTTCTGCTCCAAACCAATGTATACTTTGCTCCATGTTTTAAGACTCCCTTCTCTTTTGCTCAAAGCCACTGTAAATGTACCTCCATTTTAAGACTCCCTTCTCTTTTGCTCAAAGCCACTGTAAATGTACCTCCATTTTGAGACTCCCTTCTCTTTTGCTCAAAGCCACCGTAAATGTACCTCCATTTTGAGACTCCCTTCTCTCTTGCTCAAAGCCACTGTAAATTTACCTCCATTTTAAGACTCCCTTTTCTCTTGCTCAAAGCCACTGTAAATTTACCTCCATTTTAAGACTCCCTTCTCTCTTGCTCAAAGCCACTGTAAATTGACCTCCATTTTGAGACTCCCTTCTCTTTTGCTCAAAGCCACTGTAAATTGACCTCCATTTTGAGACTCCCTTCTCTTTTGCTCAAAGCCACTGTAAATTTACCTCCATTTTAAGACTCCCTTCTCTTTTAAGGTCTGATTTTCTTAGGTTTTTGAAGGTCGTAAAAACGGGTTGGGGGGGGGGGGGGGGGGCACATATCTCAGAAGACGTTAGCAAAAAAGGTCAACATAGTCTTACCTGGAGGTAAGGGTTCGTCGAGGAGAAAGGTGAATGGCAGAGGCTCAGGCGCTGTTGTGAAGGGGACGGGTTGACCTGCCGTGGCGATGGACAAGAGTCCCATGAGAAGGAATACACTCTGCTGTCCCGACATGCTTGCAAATATAGCTGCACTGACACTTTCTTTTTCGGTTGAAGAAAAAAAGATTGACAGGTTGTTTTGTTGTTGTTGTTTTTTGTAGGCCTAGTTGCAGTTGACGTTGCTTCTTCTTCTTCTTCTTCTTCTTCTTCTTCTTTACAAAAAACGTGCACTTTTGTTTGGGAAACTTATTTATCCAAAGGTCTTTTCCATAGCGTTTTCACTTAAATACTCCAAAAGAGAAACTCCGCAGTGCTGCCCAACTTTTGACAAAACAACTGCAGCGAGTGTTCAGCTTATAAAGGCGATTGCATCTTGGCACGTTAAATGTATCGTTTCTGTCTTTAACAATGACTTTTTACCGAACTCCTATCTGTTTTCTGTGCATGCTAATTTCCTCTTCATGAGAATTGATGGTCTTAATAAACCAATGATAGATCATATCATACTCATTCGGCTCCTGTGCCCCGTTAGTTAATGGGGTTGACACTGCCACGAAATACTGTCACCATGAGTCTCAAAGCGAACCGTGTGTGTGTGTGTGTGTGTGTGTGTGTGTGTGTGTCTGTGTGTGTCTGTGTGTCTGTGTGTTTCTGTGTCTGTGCGTAACAGATTGTCTGTCTGTGTTTATGTCTGTGTATGCGTGTGTCTCCGAGTGCTTCTCTGTGTCTCTGTGTGTGACTGCCTGCCCGCCTGTCTGCCTGTCTACCTGCCTGCTTGTCTGCCTGCCTGTCTGTCTTTCCATGTGTCTGCCTATCTGCCCAGTATGTGCGGCTGTACACATCCTTGTCTGTGTTCTTGTGCGTGAGAGGAAACATGTGTGTGTGTGTTTCCGCGCCCCTGTCCATGTCTGTCTGTCTGCCTGTCTATGTGTGTGTGTGCGTGTGTTCGTGCGTGCATGCTGCGTGCGCGTGTGCATGCGTGTGTGTAAGTGTTGAAAAACAAATGTATCACCGGGTGGCCGGGAGAATATCTTGATATAAAGGTAAACACCGCAGAGTGTCAACAATAGGCTGGTTGTCATTATGCGTAATGTGGAGACCTGCAAATTGTTATCGTTGTCATTCATTACAGGTGTTGTGGTAATCTAAGTTTGACAGTTCCTACAGTTCGCCGTATGGCATTAGTATCCCAGGTCTCTTTGTGAAAGACAGCGACGCAGATCGGACAAAAAGAATAATATCAACAATGTTACTCTCCAGTTTTGTACGGAAAACATTGAGCAGTAATAAGCAGTGCTAAGTTAACCTGAAACACATGGAACAGTATTTATTCTCCTGCGTACATTCCAAAGTTTACATTTTGTGTTATACTGTTCAAAAAAAGAAACGCATAGCTTGTAATATTTGGTTAATTTAGTTATATGGCTACAAGGATATCCACCAAACTGCAGAAAATGTTTATCTGGTCGTCGACCTTTCGTCCATTGCCACAAGTGAGCTCTGCACGTGACGCATGCGTTATCAGTGGCTACAATGTCAAAATTGCTCATTTGGCATGACCACTCGTCATGCTTCAGTGTAATCTCGTGAAACTCGGGGAATATTGAGCTCTCACCATGTCTTCCAAAACCCATAAAAGCGGATTGTTCGCCACAAAGAAATCAGACGACAATTCAGCGACGAAAGATGGCCCGATTGAGCAGAGAAGACCGCCAAATTGCATTGGGTCGTTTACAAGCAGGCCAGAGTCAAAGTGCAATCGCCAGGCACTTCCACGTGTCCCAGAGCACCATCAGTAGACTGTGGGTCAGGTTTCAAGCCACTGGCTCCGTTGCTGACTTGCCACGAGCGGGAAGACCAAGGGCGACAACTGCTGCTCACGACCGCTTCATACGGCTCCGCCACCTCCGGAATCGTTTCCTGTCGGCCTCATCTTCTGTCCAGGCTCTCCCCGGGCCACACCGATTATCGGACCAGACCGTGCGGAACCGCCTGCATGAAGCTGGTTTGAGAGCTCGCAGACCTCACAGAGGAGCTGTCCTCACCCGCCGCCATCGCCAGAACCGAGTGCAGTGGGGCAACCAGCACCTTCGCTGGACCGTCCGGAATCACTGGAGACACGTGTGGTTCAGCGACGAGTCCTACTTCCTGCTCCAGCGACATGATGGTCGGAGGAGGGTCTACCGGAGAGTAAACGAACGTTACGCGCCCAACTGTGTGGATGAGGCACCCGTTCATGGTGGTGGAGGCGTCATGGTGTGGGGGGCGATCAATACCGCTGGAAGGAGCACCCTGGTGCACGTCCAAGGGCGCATAACTGCCCAGCGATACGTGGAGGAAATTCTGCGCCCACACGCCCTTCCTCTTCTGGCTGACCAGGATGCCATATTCCAGCAGGACAACGCTCGCCCGCACACAGCACGACTCACCACCCAGTTCCTCACCGACCACCATGCCCAGGTGCTTCCCTGGCCATCCATGTCGCCAGACATGAACCCGATAGAACACCTGTGGGATGAATTGGACAGACGTGTGCGCAGGCGAGAAGAAGCGCCGGCAAATCACCGCGATCTATTGCAGGCACTTCAGGAGGAGTGGGACACCATCCCACAGCAAGATATCCGGCATCTGATCCAGTCCATGCCCAGAAGGTGCCGGGCAGTTGTTGCTGCTCAAGGCAGTCACACCCCCTACTGACTTGACAGCCTCGGCACCCAATCGTATTGATTGACTGATTGATTTGAAGATGCAAATGAACTGTGTGTGCATTCAACTGTGTCCATACCAAATTTCAAACAAATAATCTAAATATTGGATTTTCTGTTAATTTTTTCGAAAAATAAAACAAATTTGGCAGGTAGCAACTATGCGTTTCTTTTTTTGAACAGTATAGTTATGTTTCACTTTCGCGGCCTGCAATGTTTTGCTTTAAATATGATGAATAGATAATTATGTTTTGCGTGATCACAAAATTACGGGGAATATCCTAACATTCTCATTCACAAACACCTGTTGACATAGCAGAGACTTGGATCCACCTTCTCATTCCAGTCAACATGGAGCATTTCTAGAAGTGTGTATAAATACAACATTTCCAAATTCATCGTCATTTCTTCTAAAAGCTGTATATATACGGTCAAACAGGTTAAGGGAACACATTCGTGAATTATATGTTCAATAGAATTTTTACACTATAATGATAGAGCCCAACGATATGATACAGTGGTTTGCATCTCGTACCTAGTGGTAAGGCGTCCGCCCCGTGATCGGGAGGTCGTGGGTTCGAACCCCGGCCGGGTCATACCTAAGACTTTAATATTGGCAATGGCTGCTCCGCCTGGCGTCTGGCATTATGGGGTTAGTGCTAGGACTGGTTGGTCCGGTGTCAGAATAATGTGACCGGGTGAGACATGAAGCCTGTGCTGCGACTTCTGTCTTGTGTGTGGCGCACGTTAGGGGAAGGGCTCCTAATATGGACCGCTTTTTGTTTCATGCTGATAACTAGCTTGTTTTCTTGGGAAGAAAAAAATTTCGACAAATTTTGCACTCAAATTAAAGCATTAATTCCCGTGTCATTTCATTCAAATTTTCAATGCAAATTAAGACCGTTCATTTGGCTATCTAGATCACCTTTCAGATTAAATAGTTCTTTTACAGGGATCACGTGACCGCCGTTCAAATAAAAGTACCCTCAAAATCGACCTGACAAAAATAAAATGGACCCATCAAAAATCAAATAAAAATCACAAGAGGCAAAACGTTGCAACTTTTACATATGAGAAGAAAATTAAATCAATTATCTACCCGCAACATGTTGTTTTGTTGAGCTAGCTTACGCATTTGGTGTGCTATGCTATTCCTACTGATGCAGGTGTCGATCGCATTCATGAGCGGTCAAAATGGGAGTCTTTGTGTCAATTTTGAAGGGTATCATGACAAAAACAGATGTATTTTAGCAATGACTAAGTGGATTGCTTTTAAAAAATTTTACTTTGAGTAAAATATTGGTAAGTTACAGGCATTTGTTCAGAACACAGTAGGGCCTACTGAATAATTGCACTGATTCACGACATGCAGTAGGGTTTTGGACTTAGTGCATTACAGGGCCGGACTACCGGGGGGGTTATGGGGGTTGCGCAACCCCCCCCCCTAGCCTAAACATGTACCTTACTTATTTAATTTTTTTTTATTATTGCTTATTTTATGCCGTTTCATGCAAGGAGCGACCATTTTCCTATCTCAGAATATGACCTACCCCACAACGAGGGTGGGTTCTAGGGTTTCCGGACCCCCCCCCCCCCCCCCCCCCCCAGCCAAAAAATAAAAATATTGAATGAGGTATGCATTTCTTTATTTTACATTGAGTTTCAATTTTTGGGGTATTAATCAGTGACAAAATCTGCTGCCTGAAACTGGTAATGATCATCCTCAGAATGCACCAGATTGCACCATTTTGCATCCTTTTTTTCAAAATTTTCCGGGGGGGCATGCCCCCGGACCCCCCTAGCAAGCTAGGCGCTTCGCGCCGTCGGCTCGGCGCTTTGCGCCTTCACACCCATATCTTCACAATATACTTTTGAAAAAAACCAGTCATAAAATGAACTGATCCGCCCCTGCCGCCAGGGTGGACATCCCCCTGGGCCACCACTGGCAACCCCCCCCCCCCCCCCCCTCCTCCTCGCCTAGTCCGGCCCTGCATTATGACCGCCATTATGAGTCTCGGCTTTTCCATTTGGTTGGGGAACACCTCCGTCCTTTAAAAAAAAAAAGTGTTGTCACAGTGTTTTCTAACCGAAAGTTCATTGTCCCCCGAACAAAACCTTCACCTTGGGTCTGTAAATTATGCTGGGTCACGGGGTCCTGCAAATCGTGGTCAATCTGGGCTAGCTGAGACTAACCAAGACTGAGGTTTCTTTCAAGTCGTCATTTCGTTTTCAAAACTGACATCGGAACAATTTACGTCAAAAATGAGTTCATATTCATGACGAAAACTTTGTTTCATTGTGTTCGTTTCCTCCACATGGTCCCGGACGTTTTCTTCATTTCCCTCGAGAACAATTAATGTTCCGAATGCGTGTCGTCTGCAAGAACCCTTCATTTATGTGCATTATCGCGTTATAATCCGAAGCACGGTAGTGGATTACCGTGGCAATGTTGAAGCCCTTTTTCGGAGTTAAAATTGTAAGTGATAGGATTGAGATTTCTAGTTTTGACAGCAACAAAGACTGAAGTCAATGTGCCAAAGTCAAAGACTCCACCAATGTCTGCGAAAACAAGTGTCTACGAAAACAATTAAAATATCTGACGAAACTTCTGAGTCAAAGACATCACCCTTGTCTGCAAAAACAATATTGAGATGTCTGACGTAACTTCTAAGTCAAATATTCACCCGACCCGTGTCTGCAAAAAAACATTGAAATGGCAGACGTGACTTCTGAGTCAAAGACTTCAATCGTGCCTGCAAAAACAATTGAGACGTCTGAGTCAAAGACTTCACCAGTGTCTGCGAAAACAATTGAGACGTCTGATGTGACTTCTGAGTCAAAAACTTCACCAGTCAGTGTCTGGGATAACGAGTGAAATGTCTAACGTAACAGTTGAGTCAAAGACGTCACCAATGTCTCCGAAAACAATTGAGATGCCTGACGTGACTTCCTGCGTCGCAATACCAGTAAAGTCTGCACAAACAATTGAGATAACTAACATTAGGTTGGCTACATGTGACAAAGGAGAGAGTCCCAAGTCGGTTGATACCTCGCGAGAAACTTGTGTTGGCATGCTGAGAAATGAGTTCAGGCTCCAAAACTTTGGCATCAGTCCTCCCACACCTCGGCTTCTTGTGTCAGATCAGGTGCGGGTTATTTTCAGGGACATAGCGGACTAGAAGATAGCTCAGTGGCAAGCGGCGCTTGTGTTGTGGGTTCGACCCCGACGTTTGCCTATCTCTCTCTCTCTCTCTCTCTCTCTCTCTCTCTCTCTCTCTCTCTCTCTCTCTCTCTCTCTCTCTCTCTCTGAGCAGGTAAAGTGGCGTGTGTGTGTTTGTGTGTGTGCGTGCGCGTGTGTGTGTGTGTGTGTATGTGTGTGTGTGTATGTGTGTGTGTGAACGTGCGTGTGTGTGTGTCAGTGTTGTGTGTGTGTGTGTGTGTGTGTGTGTGTTTTCCCTCTGCCTGCGTGTGTGTGTGTGTGTGTGTGTGTGTGTGTGTGTGTGTGTTTCCCCTCTGCCTGCGTGTCTGTGTGTGTGCGTGTGTGTGTGTGTGTGTGTGTGTGTGTGAGTGTGTGTATGTATGCGCGCGCGTGTGTGTGTGTGTGTGTGTGTCTGTGAGATGGAGTTGGCCGATTTGTCCTTCGCTAGGGCTATGCATGCACTGTCTTGGCTGGTAAATGACTGTGTCACAGGCATTGCATTTTTACCTACTTATTTGAATACCAATCTTCATTTAGATGATACGTGCTGAAACATTTACGGATGGGTAAAGTAGTTCCATTTTCTTGCGCGATGTGGTTCCAGGCTTTGTCAACATAACTCAATTGCGCAGCCCTTTGACCCCGCCGACATTCAGTTGTGTATTTTCCTTGATTGTTTGTCTTTTACAGTTTTAGGTTGTTTGGGTTGTTTGTGGGTTTTTGTTTGTTTTCTTGCTTCTGGTTTCCCATTTTACAAACTTTGAGGTCCTGATTTGGCCTTACAGTGGGGCTGCCCGACCATGTACTTGGGGTGGCGGGTGGGGATGGCCCTGTACCACCTGGCCTGGTGCCTCTATGATTGGATTCACGATGCTCTGACCACTGAGCGGCCCGGTACCTGGCTGGTGTACCTCACCAACTGGTCATTCCTCCTCCTCACTGCCCACACTCTTCTCGCTGCTTTCGTTGTCCTCAAAACCTTTCCAGACAAAGGCTTGGATGGTAAGTGCTATGGTGAGAGAGAGGGGGGGGTCAGACAGACCGACACAGAGAGAAGGAGAGAGAGAGAGAGAGAGAGAGAGAGAGAGAGAGAGAGAGAGAGAGAGAGAGATCAAATCAAATCAAATCAAATTTTATTTTACGAGGGTTGTCGCATAAGCAATATAAACGAGCTTCTTTTCAACCAGCCCTCGCCAAGAGAGGGACTATTCTAATCTTAAATACATATATATATACAAACGTAAAACAATTACAAAAGATAAGCATGACAGGGTGAATGAATACATGATGTCTTTTCCGGAACTGTACAAAACTGGCCTTGCCAAGACTGACACAAAATATAGTTCTAGAACTTCTGGGCTTGTGTTGGTTATTCTGCCCATGGTGAATTTCCCATGCTTTTCCCATCCCATGACAAATTCTACTTACTTTGGTCATGCCATATATACTTTACAGCTCCGAATCATCCATGGTACTGCGTGGTATTTTGTCTCGATGGGGTGAAAGAATATAATGACGTCACTCTCGGCAGAGCCTCGAGTGACGTCACCATATTCATTGACCCAGTCTTGACAAAATATCACGCGATAGCATGGATGGACCTCCTGTGGGAGGGGTTTCAGTGTTTTTAAGGAGGGGCCAGTTTTTTAAAAGTTTGTTGTTTTTGTTTTTTTGGCCGTCCAGTATCTGAGAGATGTTGACTATAAATACAGCTTGCGTTTTTTTCTTCAGGTGGTCGAATCCTTTGGTGTATCAAAATCTCCTGGGTTCTCTATGAGGTTGCCACTGTTGCAAGCATCATGGTCACACTTCTGTTTTTCACTTTCATCTTTAATGGTAAGTCGTCCAAAACAGCTAGTCTCATCATCACCATCATCAGCAACAGCATCGTTATCATCATCATCATCATCATCATCATCATCATCATCATCATCATCATCATCATCATCATCATCATCATCATCATCATCATCGGGGGCAATGGCCTAGTGGATAAGACGCCTGCCTCCCAAGCGCAAGTTCGTGGGTTCGAATCCCAGCCGCGCCTGGTGGGTTAAGGGTGGAGATTTGTTTCGAGCTCCCAGGTCAACTGATGTGCAGACCTGCTAGTGTCTTATCCCCCTTCGTTTGTACACGCAAGCACAAGGCCAAGCCGTGCGCATGGGAAAGATCCTGTAATCCATGTCAGAGTTCGGTGGGTCATAGAAACATGAAAATACCAAGTATGCATCCCAGAAAGCGGCGTATGGCTGCATAAATGACAGGGTAAAAACGGTCATACACGCAAAAGCAGTGGGACTTTTTGCCCATGAACGAAGAAGAAGATCATCATTATCATCATCGTGATCAGATCACTGGTGATACCAGTGACCAAAAAGTACATCAATAACTGTGGTAAAATAAACAAAATCTTAGGTTTACTTGACAGTATACAGTTACCTTTAAAAATTAGTCCTTTCCGTTGCGTCAGAACTGAATTATTAGTCGGGAAAACGATCGTAAACAATCTGAAATCATTTCTACCAGTCTGTGTCTGTCTGTCTGTCCGTCTGTTTGTCTGCCTTCTTCTATATGTGTCTGCCTGTATGGCGGCTTGTCTTAATCCTGCTGGTCTGTCTTTCTGTCTGTTTCTGCGTGATTTGATCGGAAGGGGGGCTGTGTGGGGTGAGGGGGTGTGATTTAAGGTAAGGAGAGGGAGTATGTGCGATATAAAAAAAAAATAAAAAAATTACACACGTGCAAAAAATTCATTATCATAATATATCATATCACTCACCTTCTTTTAACCTTCCACTCTCTCAAGGTACGTTATCTGCTGAAAGTCAAGAAAAGCATATCTGGAATTCTGTCTACATCATTGTGGAATTTTGCATCACGGCCACACCCATACGTCTCCTGCACGCCATTTACCCTATGGCGTATGCTCTCATATACATTACTTTCACCCTCATCTACTGGGCCGCCGGCGGAGTGAACTCCGAAGGAAAAACATACATCTACTCAACTTTGAACTGGGACAACGTCAAAAGCACATTGCCGCTGGTTGTTGGGGTTGTATTTTTTGCCGTACCGCTTTTGCAAGCTATTATATGGTCGGGTTTTTTGCTGAGGATTACGATTCGCCGACATTGTGTTCGAAGACAGCATGCGGAGACGTCTGGTGGCGGGGTTTGAAAACGGACAGGTCACGATTGCGTGTGACAATTGCGCTACTTTGTTGGTTTTTTTTTTACATTTAGTCAAGTTTATTATTTTGCATCAGTTCATTAAAGAACATGCCAGAAATCACGCTCGTAAGAAAATATTGTTAGACAATTATTGTAAGAACACATGCTTGTAATTAGAAAATATGGATTAACAATTAGTTTAGGAACAAATGGTTGTAAGAAAATAATGATAAACAATGATTGTGGTACTTATAGACAATGTGCAAAATCCTTGCGGTGAGAAGAGACGCAAACGATCAGACATAAAAAAGTGAGATTTTGTTTTGGCCAAGCACATTACTTTCTATCGATATAATTAACAAACTGCATTCACGCATTTTACCTACGATGGACATACTATCATGTTTCATATACAACATCTCTTTAAAATTATAATTTGAATAATGATATGTGTGTGCTCTTGCAATATGTGTTTCTATAAATGCAAAAATAGCATTAACACACAATAAATAGAGAATACTACATGGCTTGCTGTGTCAAATCCGATTTAGTGAACAGCTCAGATCATGGGTAATTTTAACACCTTCACATTTAAATGCTTATTTTATAGCCATCCATTGAATTGAGAAGAAAACAAAGCATACTAAACTGCTAAGCATGAATCAAACAATAAGAAAATAAAAAGAACCAACAGCATCGTTTTGTATGTGTGGGTAGTAAACACGTTTTATTTACAAAACACGGCGGAAAATGCCGACAAATTTGTTGCACAGCGACAGGTCACTTTCTTCAACCAAGGCCAGTACTTTCATACATGACAAAGGAAAGCAAATATGGCCTGAATAATAAAGTTATAGTGTTCCTTTGCGTGTCTGAGTGATAAACTGTTTTAACCAACTATCTTCTGAAACGTAGTTGCACTCAGCAGATTTGTCTTCCGCTCATAACTTTCGTGTCACACGGTCTTTGCGACAAACAGATAGATCGCATTCTCGCAGAAAATCATTGACAACACAGACCAGTCATTTTTAGCATTGCATTTGGGAAGGGCTACTATTATAGTGTGTTTTAAGAAAGAAAAACATTACAGTATCGGCAGAACACGACCAAATGAGTTTTCGTGTCACAGCGTTATGGGCGTGAGATTGTTTAGACTTTTTGTTCTCACACTGTAGCAAAATCATTGACAACACAGACAAGTCAGTTTTAGCATAGACATTGGGAAAGGCTACTATTATAGTGTGTTTTAGGAAAGAAAAACATTATAGTATCGGCAGAACACGACCAAATCATGACAAATGAGTTTGCGTTTTGGGCGTTATGGGCGTTTTTTCACACTGCAGATCATATCTCAAAAACTACGGAGTGGATCTTTATGAAATTTGATATGGATATTTTTGACTGGATTTTCTCATAGAAGGTTTTTCCGTTTATTGATAGGACAGTTTGATGACGTCATATTTTGCCAAAAGGTCGAGGCAGCACTTTCACAGTTACAGTTTTTCATCAATTTGATCGAATTTCTTATCACACAATCTCAGATCTAGGCCGGATTATGGGATTGCATTTCAGTTTGGTCACTTAAAGTTTTGTTATTGAAATGTTTGTTCGAAATATGTCATTTTTTCAAATTTTTAAAAACTAATATTTGAAACAAAAAATTTATATTGGTGTATTCCCTATTGCGTCCTGTATCTAAAACTATATAGTTTTGTTGTTTTGTATTGATAATTATGCTTAAAAATGAAGAAAACCGATAAATAACCACTATCTTTATTTATGAAAAAAGACACTTAAAAACAACTATCTATTCCTTATCATTTTCTGATTCCAAATATATATAGTTTCATGGTGTTTGACGTTGAAAATAGGCTAAAACTTAACAAACTCGGATCGTTGAATGGAAATTATACTTCCAAGCTCCGTGCAGCTGACAACATGATAAAAACACGTCATTTCAAGTGTGGAACACGCTCATGACGTCATACTGAAAGGTGATGAATTATGGCTTCACCTTGCGATGTTTCATTTCAAACATGGTAACATTTTTAAAGGGGTTTCTTTCTCAGATTTCTGTTTGCCCTCTGTCTGTCTCTCTATGTCTCCGTCTGTCTGACTGATTCAATTAAATGTGTAATTATTGAGTTTTGCAAAAGTCAAACTAAGTAGGATATACCTAATTGATTCAGGTCTCTAAATTCTTATTGTAAAATTGTGAGTTTTATTCAAAACAAATTTAATTGGTGTTTTAAACTCAATAATGGGGCATGCTGTGATGAGTAGAAGAATGTGTGCTTACGAGCAGAAAAAGCCCATCAAAGTCAAGAATCGTGTTTTTCTTTTTCTATTTTCACCTTGTAGCTTCATACAGACACTAAGCAACAGTGTAGTTCCACTTCCAGTGCAATATCTTGTACTTTAATTTTGACCATCTGTGTAACACTTTATTGACCCATGATCTGAGCTGTTCACTGTAACAAGTTGGGTTTTTTTACTGATCGAAATGCGAGCGAAAGCATGTAAATCTGATGAGCAAGCCATGTATTCTGTAGGGTCGTCTCTCTCGCGTATGTAGGATAATGACATAATGACATTCACGTTAAATATATATTTGTGACTTCGAATTAATGCATTAAAACCTGCCTTATTCCCCTTATGGAAACAGATCAACTTCAATAAAACACAGGAATATATAAACGTATATCATTAATTACACATTAACATGCTTCCATTTGAAACTTCGAGGTCGTCATCGTGGATTGACGCCCGACCAAAGCTAATTGAAGCCCGACGGAGCAGTTCAATATTTAAAAAAAAAAAAAACTCGTGTAAATCTTGCACGACACAGCAAGCCATGTAGTATTCTCTATTTTCATCACAAAAGCGATCTTTGGAATTGACTGACGTAGTCTGGAAGAATTCATGCATCAACTTACGTCACGTATTCGACGTCATCAAATCGCATACCTTATGGTCTCGGTATTTCGTTGGCCTTTATATTTCCTACTTGTAAAATGACCCTCAAAGCTAACCGAGACTAGTTGAGGTTGTATCAATGCGCCTCGCCAGCAGGTTGTTAATGGCTTTTTTAGCGAGTGGGTATCGACAATTATTCCCCCCTCTGCTTCTTTCTCTCTGTAAACTTGTAGGGCTAGTTATTTTTCGGTAGCCTTACCCAACAACCAAAATCACTAACCCAACAACGGGCCTGAATCCTCGATAGCTGATGGGTAGAGACTGTACACATTGTGGATCTACTTTTGCGACTCAAAAGTTCAGAACACTCTAATGTACAAAATATACATTTCTGGAGCAAACAATACAACCATACCGCATTTAAACCATGAATCTCAATATAAAATCCATGAGTTTGGTTGTTTTCTGAATTCAGATCTGCCGTGCACAATCGTTTATCGCTAGCAAGATTCCAAGGAAAAGTAACTCTCATACTTTGTCTAGCGACACGAGTAGTTCCCCTTCCAGATTTCGGCTGCATCGACAAGACTGCAATCCGACCGTCAGTTTTCAACAATATTTCATTTTATAAACAGATCACACGCAATCAATTGCAAACATTTAATCAACTTAAAGAACATGCAGCGGTTTCATACACTATTTTGCCCCAGAAAACTGAACTTCATACAGTTTTTAACGTTGGAACACGGGTGTAAAACTTCGTCTGCTAGTCACATTCGAGGAAAGAACATTTCCTGAGCGATACCAAAACATGAACAGAACACACACTATCTGCCTTTACCGCCACAGCAGAATGACAACATAACTGTGTACTTGATTTTAGTTCAAAACATGGAAACTGACAAGAAGTGTTAACAGAATTGAATGATTTGCACGGAACTATGCAACCGCGCATTAATCGATCGTCTGCGCAGGTAGACTGGTTGGGTGAATATGATTCGATCAAACTTTCGCACAAAAACTCATCTTTTCTTTGAATAACTGAAGAAAGGAGGAATAAAGAGGTTACATACCTCGTCTCAGTGATTATCAAAAATAATGGTCTCAGTTCGCGGTCATGAAAAAGCTCGCTGAAGCTCGCATTTTTCATGATCCGCTAACTTCGACCATTATTTTTGATAATCACTGAGACTCGGCATGTAACCTCTACTTAATGACCGGTAATTTTTAATGAGTTGGGGCATTCTGACCAATCACAGGATCTGTTTCATTAAAACGCCAACTTGATTCAATCAATCAATCAATATGAGGCTTATATCGCGCGTATTCCGTGGGTACAGTTCTAAGCGCAGGGATTTATTTTTTTTATTTTTTTTATTTTTATGCAATTTATATCGCGCACATATTCAAGGCGCAGGGATTTATTTATGCCGTGTGAGATGGAATTTGTTTTACACAACACATCACGCATTCACATCGGCCAGCAGATCGCAGCCATCCTACTTTTCGCGGCCTATTATTCCGTCACACGGGTATTTTGGTGGACATTTTTATCTATGCCTATACAATTTTGCCAGGAAAGACCCTTTTGTCAATCGTGGGATCTTTAACGTGCACACCCCAATGTAGTGTACACGAAGGATGGAATTACAATAAGAATTATTATCTATATATATACGACTTGTGTCTGTGTGTGTGTCTGTGTATCTGTGTGTGTGTCTGTGTATCTGTGTCTTCGCGATGCACGGCCAAAGTTCTCGATGGATCTGCTTCAAATTTGGTGGGCTTATTCAGAGAGACCCCGGACACAACCTCATCGATGAGATATTTCAACACGTGCTCTCAGCGGGCAGCGCTGAACCGATTTTGGTTCCACCTCAGCTACCCGGGCCCCCATACCGACACACCATAGCCGCTACACCACATCACAACGCCAAAGTTCTCGGTGGATCTTTTTCAAATTTGGACACCGTATTCAGCTACACCCCGGACACAATATCATCGATGAGATATTTCAACACGTGCTCTCAGCGCGCAGCGCTGAACTGATTTTGGTTTTTGTGTTCATTTCACCATTATAAGTAACTCTTCCTTATCTTCTCCAGTGTTTGGCGTTTATCTCCCTTCCTTCGTGTGGCTTTCCCGTTTGTAAGTTACTACTATTTTTAGAATGTCACTGCGCTGTCCACTGCGCTGTCCACAACGCTTCCCTTGCACCCGTAAGTTGTTCTTACTGTCAAAGTGAAAAGGTCGAATCAATTTATAGCCACGCGAAAAATACACTCTCACCTATCTCTATATATTTATAGATACAGATATGCATATATATATACGGCTTCTCTGTGTGTTTGTGTGTGTGTGTGGGCAAAAACCTGTGTATTGTAGAGTTCTGTTTGTGATGTGGTCTAGCGGCTTTTGTCTGTCTGTATGTTCTGGCATGTGAGAAGCCACAGCAGATAATATAGGGCTAAGAAATAAGCTCTAAAATTCTCAATCCCGTTTGACAGGACTTCGCCTTCAAAGGTGATTGTGGTGAACCGCCACGCTGTCTGTCTCTGTCTCGCGCCGTTCACCCCAAATTCCCGTTTCTGAGTTACTATTTTTAGAATGTCACTGCGCTGTCCAGAACGCTTCCCTTGCACCCGTAAGTTGTTCTTACTGTCAAAGTGAAAAGGTCGAATCAATTTATAGCCACGCGAAAAATACACTCTCACCTATCTCTATATATTTATAGATATAGATATACATATATATATATATACGGCTTCTGTGTGTGTGTGTTTGTGTGTGTGTGTGTGGGCAAAAACCTGTGGATTGTAGAGTTCTGTTTGTGATGGGGTCTAGCGGCTTTTGTCTGTCTGTATGTTCTGGCATTTGAGAAGCCACAACAGATAATATAGGGCTAAGAAATAAGCTCTAAAATTCTCAATCCCGTTTGACAGGACTTCGCCTGCAAAGGTGATTGTGATGAACCGCCACGCTGTCTGTCTCTGTCTCGCGATTCACCCCGGCGAAGCCGGGTATTCCTCTAGTTTACAATATGTCCACGTGAATACCAGCATTTTGTTGCTGTGCCGAACAAATGGACACGTTATAGGTTATTTTCAGCAAGCTTCTTAATGAATTAATGAAACCAGGCTGTAGCTTTTATTTTCTTCTATTTGTTGAAGGTAGTCCATATTAGGGGACATACACATACTTTGAGATTTTGGCACAAATACAGTCTTAGCTGTCATATATTTTAGAGCAATTTTTGTGTGATAACTGCTTTAGCTGTGAACGGAAACTAGTCCGTTTTAAGCGTCAAATTTAGAGTGAACGCTGCCAAAGGTGTAAAAAAGAGAAAAAATCTAACAGTTTTGTGGTTTGTGTTTCTGCAACTGTTTTGACATGTGGAAGTTATCCAGAGATACTAAATACAGCAAATAAAATTTGTTTTGAGCGCTCTTGCACCGTTCGTTTGTGAGAACAGAATGTGGTCCATATTAGGCAACCTTCCCCTACTGTTGTCAAAGAATGTACAAAATCTGTGCGTTGTCAAGATGAAACAAGTCACGTAAGGCGAAAATAAAACATTTAGTCAAGCTGTCGAACTCACAGAATGAAACTGAACGCACTGCAATTTTTCAGCAAGACCGTATACTCGTAGCATCGTCAGTCCACCGCTTGTGGCAAAGGCAGTGAAATTGACAAGAAGAGCGGGGTAGTAGTTGCGCTGAGAAGGATAGCACGCTTTTCTGTACCTATCTTCGTTTTAACTTTCTGAGCGTGTTTTTAATCCAAACATATCATATCTATATGTTTTTGGAATCAGGAACCGACAAGGAATAAGATGAAAGTGTTTTTAAATTGATTTCAAAAATTTAATTTGGATCATAATTTTTATATTTTTAATTTTCAGAGCTTGTTTTTAATCCAAATATAACATATTTATATGTTTTTGGAATCAGAAAATGATGAAGAATAAGATGAACGTAAATTTGGATCGTTTTATAAAAAATGAAATGCAATACCACACTGTAGACTCCTTCGCAGCGGTGTGTTGCGTGCCGCACGGGTATTTGCACCCCGCACGCTGGAGCGGTAAGTTGAGTGGGGTTTGTGTCTCGATAAAACAGCTTCTTGTATAAACATTTCGTAACTTTGCACATTAAGATATGTCTTGTTAGATCTGTTAGTGTTTCTTCTACACGCCGATGTACTTTTTGGGTGCATATTTTGTATATTATAGCCGTGATTCTGTAAAATATCACGCCTGTAACTGCACAGAAGCAAATTTCGTAGCATTCGCAACAAATTACTGGTGTAAACTTTAATGTGAAGAACTGCCATCAGTTCCACAAAAACCTGAACCTTTCTGCAATACTGAGGCCGAGTTTCAAGCTTCTAGGACCTTGCAGACAGCGAAAAGCATTCGGAGAATGAGAATTATCCTACAACTTCTGTGTTTGCCCCCCGAAGCTGCCGTACGTGTTTCTCCCCCGCAGCTGCCGTGTTTGCCCACCGTTTGTGTTTGACCACCGACCCTGCACACTCATGTTTATGTGTTTACTCAGGTATTGTTTTTATAAACACATTTTATAATATTTGTGTGTTTCAGCACATATGGATTATAAATGCTACCAGTGTGGAACAACTTTTGCCATCTTCCATGAAATTATCGCCCATAACGTCAATGAACACCCCGATAAGCAGCTCAAAATTAGAATTTTGACCGTCAACAGTAACACTGGGAAACAATCGTATGCAGGGCACGATTATAAAGTCATTCCGGCAGATGTTCTGAAAGGCGGACAAAGAATAGTTGCAAAGGATTCGCACAATATTGTTCTCATTTCAAATGACGATTCTTCAATTGAGGAAGATCCTACAGAAGCAAATGCACAACAACAGGTTCAGAAACTGTTGCCAGACGTAATTACCCAACTAAAAAGAAGTGGACAGTTGGATACATATATTCTTTTCCACGAACTGGTCGCTTCAGGCGACTTTCCTCTAGATAATATCGCATTTGGATGTAGTTAGGTTTTTTTCGTGTCGCACAGTTAGGGCAATGAGATATGGTAATGACACCAAACTTTTCTGGCGTACCGGCTACAAACTGTTCCACGGGAAATTTCTGAGATTCATGGGCGGTCCAAAACATGAGGGCAATCTACTTGATGGGTCCGGGTCGTCCGTGGATAACAGGCTGGAGCCTGTTGATGCGAAAATTAACTTCACTGTCCCAGCTTCAAAGTTCCTGGAAACGTCTGCAGTCATCAAGACAGAGATCAAGCCTGGCATCATCGATGATTGTCTGAAAACTGTGGCGAAGCATTCAAAGCAAGTAAAAGTGAGCTTTGATTCGAAGAAAATTAATGGCTCCTTGACTCACAAGAAAGGAGATGTGGATCTATTTGGCTGCGAAAACGCCCCTACGTTTGCTCAGCTAAATGAAAGAAAGATGCAAGAACTACAGATTCTGAAAAGACATGGCGCAAAAGGCAGAGCTGGGCACTCTCACCCACACAGACATTCAGAATGCGGTCCACCTAATCAGTGTTCGCATCAAAGAACTCAGACAGATGGCCTGCCTCAAGACAGAGGGGGTAAAGAAAATCAAGGCCTTGGGTCAGCCTGATTGGCGCACGTCGAAGTACGTATTCGTTATCAGTAGCCTCCAATCATCTCTCTTCGAGATTGCAGCAACAATACAGACGAGCCTTAAGAACACAGATCAGCTGTGTCACCTTGCTGCCAAGCTACAAGGTACAGATCACTTGTACTGCCTGGGCAATGGAACCCTTCACATGCAAGACCAGAATAATTACGTCTGCATTTCGTCCTCAAAGCAAGAAACTGAGACTACAGAAAACCCGGATATCACCAGATGCATTCTGCGACAAAGAACACCTGAATGGCAAGATCTCAGGTCTTCAGGGAAGGTAACCGGAAGTAGCGCTCACAGATCAATGGGACTCAACTCGTTCAAGGACCAGGTCACTTATTATGAACAAAAGTTCTTGGGGAAAGAGCCACCGGAGTTTTCTGATCTGCTGAAGAGACAACTCGAACACGGCGAACAAAACGAACAAAATGCTATTGCAACACTGGTGGGTAAAGTTTTTCCCGCCTTCTACCCCAACCTAAAGTATATCGAGGAAGGAAGCCTGGTGATAAAGAAGAATGAGAAAAACTTCCTTATAGTCAGTCCTGATGGATCTGGGCGGACAAAGGCGCATGAGAGAGCAAGTCTAGGTCTGGAGTTCAAATGTCCTTTTACACAAAAGACCTATGTGCCCCAAGTTCACTACCAAATCCCGCCCTACTATGTAGTGCAACTTTTGAGTGAAATGACTGTTCTCCGGTGTTCAACCTTGCTCTTTCTATCTTACACCCATGAGAGCACCACTATTTTCAGAATTCAGTACTCAGAAGACCTTTGGGGGGGCATCATGGAACACCTGGAGAGTTTGTATGGCGATGAGCAGCCGAAGAGGCCTTCCAAACTGAGCATAAACATGAGTGTGCAGGGACGGCAGCTGCGGGGGAGAAACACGGCAGCTTCGGGGGGCAAACACAGAAGTTGTAGGATAATTCTCATTCTCCGAATGCTTTTCGCTGTCTGCAAGGTCCTAGAAGCTTGAAACTCGGCCTCAGTACTGCAGAAAGGTTCAGGTTTTTGTGGAACTGATGGCAGTTCTTCACATTAAAGTTTACACCAGTAATTTGTTGCGAATGCTACGAAATTTGCTTCTGTGCAGTTACAGGCGTGATATTTTACAGAATCACGGCTATAATATACAAAATATGCACCCAAAAAGTACATCGGCGTGTAGAAGAAACACTAACAGATCTAACAAGACATATCTTAATGTGCAAAGTTACGAAATGTTTATACAAGAAGCTGTTTTATCAAGACACAAACCCCACTCAACTTACCGCTCCAGCGTGCGGGGTGCAAATACCCGTGCGGCACGCAACACACCGCTGCGAAGGAGTCTACAGTGTGAATACCGAAGTCCGGCCTTCGTCGAAGATTGCTTGGCCAAAATTTCAATCAATTTGATTGAAAAATGAGGGTGTGACAGTGCCGCCTCAACTTTTACAAAATGCCGGATATGACGCCATGAAAGACATTTATCAAAAAAATGAAAAAAACATCCGGGGATATCATTCCCAGGAACTCTCACGTAAAATTTCATAAAGATCAGTCCAGTAGTTTGGTCTGAATCGCTCTACACACACACACGCACAGACAGACACACACACACACACACACACACACACACACACACACATACACCACGACCCTCGTCTCGATTCCCCCTCTATGTTAAAACATTTTGTGAAGTTGACTAAATGTAAACAAGTCGCGTAAGGCGAAAATACAACATTTAGTCAAGCTGTCGAACTCACAGAATGAAACTGAACACAATGCAATTTTTCAGCAAGACCGTATACTCGTAGCATCGTAAGTCCACCGCTCATGGCAAAGGCAGTGAAATTGACAAGAAGAGCTGGGTAGTAGTTGCGCTGAGAAGGATAGCACGCTTTTCTGTACCTCTCTTCGTTTTAACTTTCTGAGCGTGTTTTTAATCCAATCATATCATATCTATATGTTTTTGGAATCAGGAACCGACAAGGAATAAGATGAAAGTGTTTTTAAATTGATTTCAAAATTTTTATTTTGATCATAATTTTTATATTTTTAATTTTCAGAGCTTGTTTTTAATCCAAATATAACATATTTATATGTTTTTTGAATCAGAAAATGATGAAGAATAAGATGAACGTAAATTTGGATCGTTTTATAAAAAAAAAATTTTTTTTACAATTTTCAGATTTTTAATGACCAAAGTCATTAATTAAATTTTAAGCCACCAAGCTGAAATGCAATACCGAAGTCCGGTCTTCGTCGAAGATTGCTTGGCCAAAATTTCAATCAATTTGATTGAAAAATGAGGCTGTGACAGTGCCGCCTCAACTTTTACAAAATGCCGGATATGACGTCATCAAAGGTATTTATCGATAAAATGAAATAAATATCTCGTGATATCATACCCAGGAACTCTCATGAAAAATTTCATACAGATCGGTCCAGTAGTTTGGTCTGAATCGCTCTACACACACACACAAACACACACACACACACACACACACACACACACACACACACACACACCACGACCCTCGTCTCGATTCCCCCCTCTATGTTAAAACATTTAGTCAAAACTTGACTAAATGTAAAAAGCATCAACTTCATTACAGATTCTAGATCTGTGGAAATGCACAGACTTCCAGGATTTGATGACCTCTAAACATAAGTGTGGTTGATCCTGGTCAAATGTCAAGGTCGCGCTAGGACCCCAAGGAAATTGAGACAGAATCCATGATATAAAATGGTGTAAATTGTACAACTAGTTGCGGTCTCTTACCATTGGGACACTGGTGGCAGCACTGGTCAGCATCACGAACAAAGTCCACACAGGGAGGCGGGCGGCAGGCGGAAGCGGCGCACAGAGGTTTTCCTCCCTCTTCGCACGTGCAGTCCGTGCAAGTATCGGATGTGAACCTCTGTCCCAGTGAATACACCTTCCCGTTCCACACGCAGTTCGCAACAAGCGTGGGGAAAGCAGCTATGGCAACGGTCCTAGCCTCAGACACGAAGAGTTTCAGAAAGAAAAAGGTGAAGAAGAGAAAGACGATCCGCGGTGACATTTTGATTTTTGGCACAGCAAAGGTTTGTTGAAATGACAACAGCGTGTTCCTTCCAGGCACTCTCGGCAACGCTGTAAGACTAAAGTAAGGTTGGATGAATCAATGTAAGCCTGATTTGACCTTCCAAGCCTGGACGGGTTTTCTCTGGATCACTGAGATAAGCCACGAGTTTCGTCCTGACTGTCATTTCGGTAAAACGCTTTACCGTTCGTAATCGCTGTAGCAAGTTGGCAGTTGCGTCATTATGTATAACTGGCATAAGATTTCATCGCACAGACACACACACACATACACACATACACACACACTTACTCACTGAACGGTGTCACACACACACTCACTAACTTCCTCACTGAATGTCACACACAAATACACACAAACAACACACAAACACAAGTCACTAGCTCAATCAATGTCACCCGCACACTACACACTGACACACACGCACACACACACACACACACACACACACACACACAGAAACAACACTCACTCACTGAATGTTTCACATACAAGTACACTGCCATACACAGAAACACACGCACGTACGCACATACATACATACATACACAAACACACGCCGGACGCACACACATACATCAAACCCACGGACGCACAGATACACACCGGCACAGTTACACGAACTATTAAGATATCAGAACGTTTGCCTTATTCAATTTACCCCCCCCCCCCCCTGTTCAATTAACACCCCACCCCACCCCCTTACCCTACCAACCACAGGCTTACTTCAAAGTGAGCAAAAACTATTTTCCGGCCTGGAAGAAAAAAAACACACAATAGGCCCTACTTCTCAGAGACCCTACAGGCACTTCTTATGAAAATAATTATTGTCAGTCCGCTACCTCGGTGCTGAGCTAGTGTATCGTCTGTTAGGAGAATAAAATAACTGTCATGCTGCTGTGTGTTGGATTACCACACTCATAAGACAGGGTCGTTTTTAGGTAAGACAGATTCGGTGTTCCAGCAAGCTAGGGAGGGACCTAACTACGTATCAAATATACCCAGATGCAGCAGTTATGTTTGGGTGTTCTCTCCCTTGCGCTATTGCTCTGTGAAGTGCTGCTCGCCGAGTCGCTCTCGTTCAGTCATACTTAAAATCTGTTGGTTGGTTGCATGTTTGGCTTTTGTACAGCTAATATTTGATCCCCTGATTTCCTTGCAAATGCATATGGCCAAACTCCAATGCGACCTAACAGGGGCATGTGGACGCAACCTGTCTGTGTCGGTGTGTGTGTGTGTGAGTGTGTGAATGTGTGTGAGTCGCGGTATCTGTGTGTCACGGTGTCTGTGTGTCAGTTTGTGTTTGTCAGTGCGTCAGTGTGTGTGTGTTGTTTTTCTGCTGTGTTCAGTGTTGCTTCTCGCAAATCATGCACAGATGACCAAATTCTTTCTTCTTTTTAAAAAAAAATCAGAATGCTCGTTTCTTTTACCAGAACTGATACACCACCAAAACAGACAACATTTGTGATGGAAACTGATTCACTCACACACAAATTGCATTGAGACAGGAGACTCAATAACAGTGAACCCCGTAATGAAACCCTTCGTATGAGAGATGCAAATCATGTTTGCTCAGCATTTATTTCTCGTGGGAGATCGTGCCAGAATGACATTCCTCTGACCTTTCCCTCGCGTTGGAATCATTTCACAAGGACAGGCTTCCCTTTTCTCTCTCTCTCTCTCTCTCTCTCTCTCTCTCTCTCTCTTTACCGAGAGATGTCCTTGTGATGCATGTTTTCCCGGATGTGTATTGATCTCTCTCTCTCTCTCTCTCTCTCTCTCTCTCTCTCTCTTCTCGCTCACACACACACGCACGAACACACACACACACACTGACACACAGCACACCCACACTTCACCGGCGGCACACACACGTGCACAAACACACACACACACACACACACTCACACACCGGCGGCACACACACACACGTGCACAAACACACACGGTATATTGTGCAGACAAGTATTGATCTCTCTCTCTCTCTCTCTCTCTCTCTCTCTCTCTCTCTCTCTCTCCTCCTCCTCCTCTCTCTCTCTCTCTCTCTCTCTCTCTCTCTCTCTTTCTGTATAGTCAGCACATTGGCGGTTTCAACTGGAGGGTCGCGATGGGTGCATAAAGGCGACGCTCCAGAGTGTATTCTGTGTCTACTCCAGTGAAGCAGACTGACTAGCTGCTGTTATTTTAATGATAGATATTACCATAATCATCGCCGACCATGTAGACGGTGTCACTGCAGTTTTAGCTGCGGTCGATATTTGTTTGTGTTTGGTTTGGGGAGGGGAGGTGTGGTTGGCGGGGGGGGGGGGGGGGGGGGGCGGGGAGGATGGGGGGGTAAAGGCAGGACATAGGGAGGGGGTATAAGAACAGCTGCTGCCCTGCATTGGTGGTGGTTGTGGTGGATGGGTTGTGGTTGTTGTTATTGATGATGATGATGATGATGATGATGATGATGATGATGATGATGATGATGATGATGATGATGATGATTAGGACTGAGAGGAGGAGGAGGACGACGTCGACTTGTGATCCTCGGGTCACGGGTTCCAAGCCAGGCCAGGATGGTTACGGGTCAACTTTAGACGGACTCAGAGACGATGCCCATCTCCGTCCCCGTGGCACCGCTGTGACAGGTTACAGATCTTGGTCATTCAGCTAGAAGTGCAGGTTGCTGATGACACCTAAACACGCGCAAGGCTTGGTAGCGGCGCGACTCTTGTTGCTGCTAGCTTTCCACTGAGAGGAAGTGACACACATTTCTCGCCAATGGTGTAATGAAAATGAAAAAGATGAAGAAGATAAAACAAGTCGCGTAAGGCGAAAATACAATATTTAGTCAAGTAGCTGTCGAACTCACAGAATGAAACTGAACGCAATGCCATTTTTCAGCAAGACCGTATACTCGTAGCATCGTCAGTCCACCGCTCATGGCAAAGGCAGTGAAATTGACAAGAAGAGCGGGGTAGTAGTTGCGCTAAGAAGGATAGCACGCTTTTCTGTACCTCTCTTTGTTTTAACTTTCTGAGCGTGTTTTTAATTCAAACATATCATATCTATATGTTTTTGGAATCAGGAACCGACAAGGAATAAGATGAAAGTGTTTTTAAATTGATTTGGACAATTTAATTTTGATAATAGTTTTTATATATTTAATTTTCAGAGCTTGTTTTTAATCCGAATATAACAATTTTTATATGTTTTTGGAATCAGCAAATGATGGAGAATAAGATGAACGTAAATTTGGTTCGTTTTATAAATTTTTATTTTTTTTTACAATTTTCAGATTTTTAATGACCAAAGTCATTAATTAATTTTTAAGCCACCAAGCTGAAATGCAATACCGAACCCCGGGCTTCGTCGAAGATTACTTGACCAAAATTTGAACCAATTTGGTTGAAAAATGAGGGCGTGACAGTGCCGCCTCAACTTTCACGAAAAGCCGGATATGACGTCATCAAAGACATTTATCAAAAAAATGAAAAAAACGTTCGGGGATTTCATACCCAGAAACTCTCATGTCAAATTTCATAAAGATCGGTCCAGTAGTTTAGTCTGAATCGCTCTACACACACACACACACACACACACACGCACGCACACACGCACGCACATACACCACGACCCTCGTTTCGATTCCCCCTCGATGTTAAAATATTTAGTCAAAACTTGACTAAATATAACAAGTCGCGTAAGGCGAAAATACAATATTTAGTCAAGTAGCTGTCGAACTCACAGAATGAAACTGAACGCAATGCCATTTTTCAGCAAGACCGTATACTCACTCGTAGCATCGTCAGTCCACCGCTCATGGCAAAGGCAGTGAAATTGACAAGAAGAGCGGGGTAGTAGTTGCGCTAAGAAGGATAGCACGCTTTTCTGTACCTCTCTTTGTTTTAACTTTCTGAGCGTGTTTTTAATCCAAACATATCATATCTATATGTTTTTTGAATCAGGAACCGACAAGGAATAAGATGAAAGTGTTTTTAAATTGATTTCAACAATTTAATTTTGATAATAATTTTTATATGTTTAATTTTCAGAGCTTGTTTTTAATCCGAATATAACATATTTATATGGTTTTGGAATCAGCAAATGATGGAGAATAAGATGTACGTAAATTTGGATCGTTTTATAAATTTTTATTTTTTTTTACAATTTTCCGATTTTTAATGACCAAAGTCATTAATTAATTTTTAAGCCACCAAGCTGAAATGCAATACCGAACCCCGGGCTTCGTCGAAGATTACTTGACCAAAATTTGAACCAATTTGGTTGAAAAATGAGGGCGTGACAGTGCCGCCTCAACTTTCACGAAAAGCCGGATATGACGTCATCAAAGACATTTATCAAAAAAATGAAAAAAACGTTCGGGGATTTCATACCCAGGAACTCTCATGTCAAATTTCATAAAGATCGGTCCAGTAGTTTAGTCTGAATCGCTCTACACACACACACACACACAGACACACAGACACACAGACACACGCACATACACCACGACCCTCGTTTCGATTCCCCCTCGATGTTAAAATATTTGGTCAAAACTTGACTAAATATAACAAGTCGCGTAAGGCGAAAATACAATATTTAGTCAAGTAGCTGCCATTTTTCAGCAAGACCGTATACTCGTAGCATCGTCAGTCCACCGCTCACGGCAAAGGCAGTGAAATTGACAAGAAGAGCGGGGTAGTAGTTGCGCTAAGAAGGATAGCACGCTTTTCTGTACCTCTCTTTGTTTTAACTTTCTGAGCGTGTTTTTAATCCAAACATATCACATCTATATGTTTTTGGAATCAGGAACCGACAAGGAATAAGATGAAAGTGTTTTTAAATTGATTTGGACAATTTAATTTTGATAATAATTTTTATATATTTAATTTTCAGAGCTTGTTTTTAATCCGAATATAACATATTTATATGTTTTTGGAATCAGCAAATGATGGAGAATAAGATAAACGTAAATTTGGATCGTTTTATAAATTTTTATTTTTTTTTACAATTTTCCGATTTTTAATGACCAAAGTCATTAATTAATTTTTAAGCCACCAAGCTGAAATGCAATACCGAACCCCGGGCTTCGTCGAAGATTACTTGACCAAAATTTGAACCAATTTGGTTGAAAAATGAGGGCGTGACAGTGCCGCCTCAGCTTTCACGAAAAGCCGGATATGACGTCATCAAAGACATTTATCAAAAAAATGAAAAAAACGTTCGGGGATTTCATACCCAGGAACTCTCATGTCAAATTTCATAAAGATCGGTCCAGTAGTTTGGTCTGAATCGCTCTACACGCACGCACACACACACATACACACACACATACACACACACATACACCACGACCCTCGTTTCGATTCCCCCTCGATGTTAAAATATTTAGTCAAAACTTGACTAAATATAACAAGTCGCGTAAGGCGAAAATACAATATTTAGTCAAGTAGCTGCCCTTTTTCAGCAAGACCGTATACTCGTAGCATCGTCAGTCCACCGCTCATGGCAAAGGCAGTGAAATTGACAAGAAGAGCGGGGTAGTAGTTGCGCTAAGAAGGATAGCACGCTTTTCTGTACCTCTCTTTGTTTTAACTTTCTGAGCGTGTTTTTAATCCAAACATATCATATCTATATGTTTTTGGAATCAGGAACCGACAAGGAATAAGATGAAAGTGTTTTTAAATTGATTTCGAAAAAAAAATTTTGATAATAATTTTTATATATTTAATTTTCAGAGCTTGTTTTTAATCCGAATATAACATATTTATATGTTTTTGGAATCAGCAAATGATGGAGAATAAGATAAACGTAAATTTGGATCGTTTTATAAATTTTTATTTTTTTTTACAATTTTCCGATTTTTAATGACCAAAGTCATAAATTAATTTTTAAGCCACCAAGCTGAAATGCAATACCGAACCCCGGGCTTCGTCGAAGATTACTTGACCAAAATTTCAACCAATTTGGTTGAAAAATGAGGGCGTGACAGTGCCGCCTCAACTTTCACGAAAAGCCGGATATGACGTCATCAAAGACATTTATAAACAAGTCGCGTAAGGCGAAAATACAATATTTAGTCAAGTAGCTGTCGAACTCACAGAATGAAACTGAACGCAGCAAGACCGTATACTCGTAGCATCGTCACTCCACCGCCCGTGGCAAAGGCAGTGCCCGTGGAATTGACAAGAAGAGCGGGGTATTCGTTGCGCTAAGAAGGATAGCACGCTTTTCTGTACCTCTCTTCGTTTTAACTTTCTGAGCGTGTTTTTAATCCAAACATATCATATCTATATATTTTTGGAATCAGGAACCGACAAGGAATACGATGAAAGTGTTTTTAAATTGATTTCGAAAAAAAAAATTTGATAATAATTTTTATATATTTAATTTTCAGAGCTTGTTTTTAATCCAAATATAACATATTGATATGTTTTTGGAATCAGCAAATGATGGAGAATAAGATAAACGTAAATTTGGATCGTTTTATAAATTTTTAATTTTTTTTACAATTTTCAGATTTTTAATGACCAAAGTCATTAATTAATTTTTAAGCCACCAAGCTGAAATGCAATACCGAACCCCGGGCTTCGTCGAAGAGTACTTGACCAAAATTTCAACCAATTTGGTTGAAAAATGAGGGCGTGACAGTGCCGCCTCAACTTTCACGAAAAGCCGGATATGACGTCATCAAAGACATTTATCAAAAAAATGAAAAAAACGTTCGGGGATTTCATACCCAGGAACTCTCATGTCAAATTTCATAAAGATCGGTCCAGTAGTTTAGTCTGAATCGCTCTACACACACACACACACAGACACACACACAGACACACACACGCACACACGCACATACACCACGACCCTCGTTTCGATTCCCCCTCGATGTTAAAATATTTAGTCAAAACTTGACTAAATATAAAAAAATGAAAAAAACGTTCGGGGATTTCATACCCAGGAACTCTCATGTCAAATTTCATAAAGATCGGTCCAGTAGTTTAGTCTGAATCGCTCTACACACACACACAGACACACACACAGACACACGCACATACACCATACCCTCGTTTCGATTCCCCCTCGATGTTAAAATATTTAGTCAAAACTTGACTAAATATAAAAAGCAGACTTCAGCGATATTTCACTGCGTATTCAATATATCCGCCTGTCAATCGCCTAACTGCAGGCATCATGTTTAGCTGCATGAAATGCTAATTTCTCGCTGTTGAATTTGCAGAGACGCATGCATCACACAAAACACAAACAAATCAGAAGTCTCTCTTTTTTCAATTCAACCAATGAACTGGTGCTATCATAAGCGTTAACACACACATAGAGAATTAAACAAAGTCATGCAATACTATAGATGCTCCCCCGTAACAAAATTTAACAAGTCGCGTAAGGCGAAAATACAATATTTAGTCAAGTAGCTGTCGAACTCACAGAATGAAACTGAACGCAATGCAACGCAGCAAGACCGTATACTCGTAGTCCACCGCTCACGGCATTGGCAGTGAAATTGACAAGAAGAGCGGGGTAGTAGTTGCGCTAAGAAGGATAGCACGCTTTTCTGTACCTCTCTTTGTTTTAACTTTCTGAGCGTGTTTTTAATCCAAACATATCATATCTATATGTTTTTGGAATCAGGAACCGACAAGGAATAAGATGAACGTGTTTTTAAATTGATTTGGACAATTTAATTTTGATAATAGTTTTTATATATTTAATTTTCAGAGCTTGTTTTTAATCCGAATATAACATATTTATATGTTTTTGGAATCAGCAAATGATGGAGAATAAGATTTACGTAAATTTGGATCGTTTTATAAATTTTTATTTTTTTTTTACAATTTTCCGATTTTTAATGACCAAAGTCATTAATTAATTTTTAAGCCACCAAGCTGAAATGCAATACCGAACCCCGGGCTTCGTCGAAGATTACTTGACCAAAATTTGAACCAATTTGGTTGAAAAATGAGGGCGTGACAGTGCCGCCTCAACTTTCACGAAAAGCCGGATATGACGTCATCAAAGACATTTATCAAAAAAATGAAAAAAACGTTCGGGGATTTCATACCCAGAAACTCTCATGTCAAATTTCATAAAGATCGGTCCAGTAGTTTAGTCTGAATCGCTCTACACACACACACACACACACACACACACACACGCACGCACACACGCACGCACATACACCACGACCCTCGTTTCGATTCCCCCTCGATGTTAAAATATTTAGTCAAAACTTGACTAAATATAACAAGTCGCGTAAGGCGAAAATACAATATTTAGTCAAGTAGCTGTCGAACTCACAGAATGAAACTGAACGCAATGCCATTTTTCAGCAAGACCGTATACTCACTCGTAGCATCGTCAGTCCACCGCTCATGGCAAAGGCAGTGAAATTGACAAGAAGAGCGGGGTAGTAGTTGCGCTAAGAAGGATAGCACGCTTTTCTGTACCTCTCTTTGTTTTAACTTTCTGAGCGTGTTTTTAATCCAAACATATCATATCTATATGTTTTTTGAATCAGGAACCGACAAGGAATAAGATGAAAGTGTTTTTAAATTGATTTCAACAATTTAATTTTGATAATAATTTTTATATGTTTAATTTTCAGAGCTTGTTTTTAATCCGAATATAACATATTTATATGGTTTTGGAATCAGCAAATGATGGAGAATAAGATGTACGTAAATTTGGATCGTTTTATAAATTTTTATTTTTTTTTACAATTTTCCGATTTTTAATGACCAAAGTCATTAATTAATTTTTAAGCCACCAAGCTGAAATGCAATACCGAACCCCGGGCTTCGTCGAAGATTACTTGACCAAAATTTGAACCAATTTGGTTGAAAAATGAGGGCGTGACAGTGCCGCCTCAACTTTCACGAAAAGCCGGATATGACGTCATCAAAGACATTTATCAAAAAAATGAAAAAAACGTTCGGGGATTTCATACCCAGGAACTCTCATGTCAAATTTCATAAAGATCGGTCCAGTAGTTTAGTCTGAATCGCTCTACACACACACACACACACAGACACACAGACACACAGACACACGCACATACACCACGACCCTCGTTTCGATTCCCCCTCGATGTTAAAATATTTAGTCAAAACTTGACTAAATATAACAAGTCGCGTAAGGCGAAAATACAATATTTAGTCAAGTAGCTGCCATTTTTCAGCAAGACCGTATACTCGTAGCATCGTCAGTCCACCGCTCACGGCAAAGGCAGTGAAATTGACAAGAAGAGCGGGGTAGTAGTTGCGCTAAGAAGGATAGCACGCTTTTCTGTACCTCTCTTTGTTTTAACTTTCTGAGCGTGTTTTTAATCCAAACATATCACATCTATATGTTTTTGGAATCAGGAACCGACAAGGAATAAGATGAAAGTGTTTTTAAATTGATTTGGACAATTTAATTTTGATAATAATTTTTATATATTTAATTTTCAGAGCTTGTTTTTAATCCGAATATAACATATTTATATGTTTTTGGAATCAGCAAATGATGGAGAATAAGATAAACGTAAATTTGGATCGTTTTATAAATTTTTATTTTTTTTTACAATTTTCCGATTTTTAATGACCAAAGTCATTAATTAATTTTTAAGCCACCAAGCTGAAATGCAATACCGAACCCCGGGCTTCGTCGAAGATTACTTGACCAAAATTTGAACCAATTTGGTTGAAAAATGAGGGCGTGACAGTGCCGCCTCAGCTTTCACGAAAAGCCGGATATGACGTCATCAAAGACATTTATCAAAAAAATGAAAAAAACGTTCGGGGATTTCATACCCAGGAACTCTCATGTCAAATTTCATAAAGATCGGTCCAGTAGTTTGGTCTGAATCGCTCTACACGCACACACACACACACATACACACACACATACACACACACATACACCACGACCCTCGTTTCGATTCCCCCTCGATGTTAAAATATTTAGTCAAAACTTGACTAAATATAACAAGTCGCGTAAGGCGAAAATACAATATTTAGTCAAGTAGCTGCCCTTTTTCAGCAAGACCGTATACTCGTAGCATCGTCAGTCCACCGCTCATGGCAAAGGCAGTGAAATTGACAAGAAGAGCGGGGTAGTAGTTGCGCTAAGAAGGATAGCACGCTTTTCTGTACCTCTCTTTGTTTTAACTTTCTGAGCGTGTTTTTAATCCAAACATATCATATCTATATGTTTTTGGAATCAGGAACCGACAAGGAATAAGATGAAAGTGTTTTTAAATTGATTTCGAAAAAAAAATTTTGATAATAATTTTTATATATTTAATTTTCAGAGCTTGTTTTTAATCCGAATATAACATATTTATATGTTTTTGGAATCAGCAAATGATGGAGAATAAGATAAACGTAAATTTGGATCGTTTTATAAATTTTTATTTTTTTTTACAATTTTCCGATTTTTAATGACCAAAGTCATAAATTAATTTTTAAGCCACCAAGCTGAAATGCAATACCGAACCCCGGGCTTCGTCGAAGATTACTTGACCAAAATTTCAACCAATTTGGTTGAAAAATGAGGGCGTGACAGTGCCGCCTCAACTTTCACGAAAAGCCGGATATGACGTCATCAAAGACATTTATAAAAAAAATGAAAAAAACGTTCGGGGATTTCATACCCAGGAACTCTCATGTCAAATTTCATAAAGATCGGTCCAGTAGTTTAGTCTGAATCGCTCTACACACACACACAGACACACACACAGACACACGCACATACACCATACCCTCGTTTCGATTCCCCCTCGATGTTAAAATATTTAGTCAAAACTTGACTAAATATAAAAAGCAGACTTCAGCGATATTTCACTGCGTATTCAATATATCCGCCTGTCAATCGCCTAACTGCAGGCATCATGTTTAGCTGTATGAAATGCTAATTTCTCGCTGTTGAATTTGCAGAGACGCATGCATCACACAAAACACAAACAAATCAGAAGTCTCTCTTTTTTCAATTCAACCAATGAACTGGTGCTATCATAAGCGTTAACACACACATAGAGAATTAAACAAAGTCATGCAATACTATAGATGCTCCCCCGTAACAAAATTTAACAAGTCGCGTAAGGCGAAAATACAATATTTAGTCAAGTAGCTGTCGAACTCACAGAATGAAACTGAACGCAATGCAACGCAGCAAGACCGCATACTCGTAGTCCACCGCTCACGGCATAGGCAGTGAAATTGACAAGAAGAGCGGGGTAGTAGTTGCGCTAAGAAGGATAGCACGCTTTTCTGTACCTCTCTTTGTTTTAACTTTCTGAGCGTGTTTTTAATCCAAACATATCATATCTATATGTTTTTGGAATCAGGAACCGACAAGGAATAAGATGAACGTGTTTTTAAATTGATTTGGACAATTTAATTTTGATAATAGTTTTTATATATTTAATTTTCAGAGCTTGTTTTTAATCCGAATATAACATATTTATATGTTTTTGGAATCAGCAAATGATGGAGAATAAGATGTACGTAAATTTGGATCGTTTTATAAATTTTTATTTTTTTTTTACAATTTTCCGATTTTTAATGACCAAAGTCATTAATTAATTTTTAAGCCACCAAGCTGAAATGCAATACCGAACCCCGGGCTTCGTCGAAGATTACTTGACCAAAATTTGAACCAATTTGGTTGAAAAATGAGGGCGTGACAGTGCCGCCTCAACTTTCACGAAAAGCCGGATATGACGTCATCAAAGACATTTATCAAAAAAATGAAAAAAACGTTCGGGGATTTCATACCCAGAAACTCTCATGTCAAATTTCATAAAGATCGGTCCAGTAGTTTAGTCTGAATCGCTCTACACACACACACACACACACACACACACACACGCACGCACACACGCACGCACATACACCACGACCCTCGTTTCGATTCCCCCTCGATGTTAAAATATTTAGTCAAAACTTGACTAAATATAACAAGTCGCGTAAGGCGAAAATACAATATTTAGTCAAGTAGCTGTCGAACTCACAGAATGAAACTGAACGCAATGCCATTTTTCAGCAAGACCGTATACTCACTCGTAGCATCGTCAGTCCACCGCTCATGGCAAAGGCAGTGAAATTGACAAGAAGAGCGGGGTAGTAGTTGCGCTAAGAAGGATAGCACGCTTTTCTGTACCTCTCTTTGTTTTAACTTTCTGAGCGTGTTTTTAATCCAAACATATCATATCTATATGTTTTTTGAATCAGGAACCGACAAGGAATAAGATGAAAGTGTTTTTAAATTGATTTCAACAATTTAATTTTGATAATAATTTTTATATGTTTAATTTTCAGAGCTTGTTTTTAATCCGAATATAACATATTTATATGGTTTTGGAATCAGCAAATGATGGAGAATAAGATGTACGTAAATTTGGATCGTTTTATAAATTTTTATTTTTTTTTACAATTTTCCGATTTTTAATGACCAAAGTCATTAATTAATTTTTAAGCCACCAAGCTGAAATGCAATACCGAACCCCGGGCTTCGTCGAAGATTACTTGACCAAAATTTGAACCAATTTGGTTGAAAAATGAGGGCGTGACAGTGCCGCCTCAACTTTCACGAAAAGCCGGATATGACGTCATCAAAGACATTTATCAAAAAAATGAAAAAAACGTTCGGGGATTTCATACCCAGGAACTCTCATGTCAAATTTCATAAAGATCGGTCCAGTAGTTTAGTCTGAATCGCTCTACACACACACACACACACAGACACACAGACACACAGACACACGCACATACACCACGACCCTCGTTTCGATTCCCCCTCGATGTTAAAATATTTAGTCAAAACTTGACTAAATATAACAAGTCGCGTAAGGCGAAAATACAATATTTAGTCAAGTAGCTGCCATTTTTCAGCAAGACCGTATACTCGTAGCATCGTCAGTCCACCGCTCACGGCAAAGGCAGTGAAATTGACAAGAAGAGCGGGGTAGTAGTTGCGCTAAGAAGGATAGCACGCTTTTCTGTACCTCTCTTTGTTTTAACTTTCTGAGCGTGTTTTTAATCCAAACATATCACATCTATATGTTTTTGGAATCAGGAACCGACAAGGAATAAGATGAAAGTGTTTTTAAATTGATTTGGACAATTTAATTTTGATAATAATTTTTATATATTTAATTTTCAGAGCTTGTTTTTAATCCGAATATAACATATTTATATGTTTTTGGAATCAGCAAATGATGGAGAATAAGATAAACGTAAATTTGGATCGTTTTATAAATTTTTATTTTTTTTTACAATTTTCCGATTTTTAATGACCAAAGTCATTAATTAATTTTTAAGCCACCAAGCTGAAATGCAATACCGAACCCCGGGCTTCGTCGAAGATTACTTGACCAAAATTTGAACCAATTTGGTTGAAAAATGAGGGCGTGACAGTGCCGCCTCAACTTTCACGAAAAGCCGGATATGACGTCATCAAAGACATTTATCAAAAAAATGAAAAAAACGTTCGGGGATTTCATACCCAGGAACTCTCATGTCAAATTTCATAAAGATCGGTCCAGTAGTTTGGTCTGAATCGCTCTACACGCACACACACACACACATACACACACACATACACACACACATACACCACGACCCTCGTTTCGATTCCCCCTCGATGTTAAAATATTTAGTCAAAACTTGACTAAATATAACAAGTCGCGTAAGGCGAAAATACAATATTTAGTCAAGTAGCTGCCCTTTTTCAGCAAGACCGTATACTCGTAGCATCGTCAGTCCACCGCTCATGGCAAAGGCAGTGAAATTGACAAGAAGAGCGGGGTAGTAGTTGCGCTAAGAAGGATAGCACGCTTTTCTGTACCTCTCTTTGTTTTAACTTTCTGAGCGTGTTTTTAATCCAAACATATCATATCTATATGTTTTTGGAATCAGGAACCGACAAGGAATAAGATGAAAGTGTTTTTAAATTGATTTCGAAAAAAAAATTTTGATAATAATTTTTATATATTTAATTTTCAGAGCTTGTTTTTAATCCGAATATAACATATTTATATGTTTTTGGAATCAGCAAATGATGGAGAATAAGATAAACGTAAATTTGGATCGTTTTATAAATTTTTATTTTTTTTTACAATTTTCCGATTTTTAATGACCAAAGTCATAAATTAATTTTTAAGCCACCAAGCTGAAATGCAATACCGAACCCCGGGCTTCGTCGAAGATTACTTGACCAAAATTTCAACCAATTTGGTTGAAAAATGAGGGCGTGACAGTGCCGCCTCAACTTTCACGAAAAGCCGGATATGACGTCATCAAAGACATTTATAAAAAAAATGAAAAAAACGTTCGGGGATTTCATACCCAGGAACTCTCATGTCAAATTTCATAAAGATCGGTCCAGTAGTTTAGTCTGAATCGCTCTACACACACACACAGACACACACACAGACACACGCACATACACCATACCCTCGTTTCGATTCCCCCTCGATGTTAAAATATTTAGTCAAAACTTGACTAAATATAAAAAGCAGACTTCAGCGATATTTCACTGCGTATTCAATATATCCGCCTGTCAATCGCCTAACTGCAGGCATCATGTTTAGCTGCATGAAATGCTAATTTCTCGCTGTTGAATTTGCAGAGACGCATGCATCACACAAAACACAAACAAATCAGAAGTCTCTCTTTTTTCAATTCAACCAATGAACTGGTGCTATCATAAGCGTTAACACACACATAGAGAATTAAACAAAGTCATGCAATACTATAGATGCTCCCCCGTAACAAAATTTAACAAGTCGCGTAAGGCGAAAATACAATATTTAGTCAAGTAGCTGTCGAACTCACAGAATGAAACTGAACGCAATGCAACGCAGCAAGACCGTATACTCGTAGTCCACCGCTCACGGCATTGGCAGTGAAATTGACAAGAAGAGCGGGGTAGTAGTTGCGCTAAGAAGGATAGCACGCTTTTCTGTACCTCTCTTTGTTTTAACTTTCTGAGCGTGTTTTTAATCCAAACATATCATATCTATATGTTTTTGGAATCAGGAACCGACAAGGAATAAGATGAACGTGTTTTTAAATTGATTTGGACAATTTAATTTTGATAATAGTTTTTATATATTTAATTTTCAGAGCTTGTTTTTAATCCGAATATAACATATTTATATGTTTTTGGAATCAGCAAATGATGGAGAATAAGATGTACGTAAATTTGGATCGTTTTATAAATTTTTATTTTTTTTTTACAATTTTCCGATTTTTAATGACCAAAGTCATTAATTAATTTTTAAGCCACCAAGCTGAAATGCAATACCGAACCCCGGGCTTCGTCGAAGATTACTTGACCAAAATTTGAACCAATTTGGTTGAAAAATGAGGGCGTGACAGTGCCGCCTCAACTTTCACGAAAAGCCGGATATGACGTCATCAAAGACATTTATCAAAAAAATGAAAAAAACGTTCGGGGATTTCATACCCAGAAACTCTCATGTCAAATTTCATAAAGATCGGTCCAGTAGTTTAGTCTGAATCGCTCTACACACACACACACACACACACACACACGCACGCACACACGCACGCACATACACCACGACCCTCGTTTCGATTCCCCCTCGATGTTAAAATATTTAGTCAAAACTTGACTAAATATAACAAGTCGCGTAAGGCGAAAATACAATATTTAGTCAAGTAGCTGTCGAACTCACAGAATGAAACTGAACGCAATGCCATTTTTCAGCAAGACCGTATACTCACTCGTAGCATCGTCAGTCCACCGCTCATGGCAAAGGCAGTGAAATTGACAAGAAGAGCGGGGTAGTAGTTGCGCTAAGAAGGATAGCACGCTTTTCTGTACCTCTCTTTGTTTTAACTTTCTGAGCGTGTTTTTAATCCAAACATATCATATCTATATGTTTTTTGAATCAGGAACCGACAAGGAATAAGATGAAAGTGTTTTTAAATTGATTTCAACAATTTAATTTTGATAATAATTTTTATATGTTTAATTTTCAGAGCTTGTTTTTAATCCGAATATAACATATTTATATGGTTTTGGAATCAGCAAATGATGGAGAATAAGATGTACGTAAATTTGGATCGTTTTATAAATTTTTATTTTTTTTTACAATTTTCCGATTTTTAATGACCAAAGTCATTAATTAATTTTTAAGCCACCAAGCTGAAATGCAATACCGAACCCCGGGCTTCGTCGAAGATTACTTGACCAAAATTTGAACCAATTTGGTTGAAAAATGAGGGCGTGACAGTGCCGCCTCAACTTTCACGAAAAGCCGGATATGACGTCATCAAAGACATTTATCAAAAAAATGAAAAAAACGTTCGGGGATTTCATACCCAGGAACTCTCATGTCAAATTTCATAAAGATCGGTCCAGTAGTTTAGTCTGAATCGCTCTACACACACACACACACACAGACACACAGACACACAGACACACGCACATACACCACGACCCTCGTTTCGATTCCCCCTCGATGTTAAAATATTTAGTCAAAACTTGACTAAATATAACAAGTCGCGTAAGGCGAAAATACAATATTTAGTCAAGTAGCTGCCATTTTTCAGCAAGACCGTATACTCGTAGCATCGTCAGTCCACCGCTCACGGCAAAGGCAGTGAAATTGACAAGAAGAGCGGGGTAGTAGTTGCGCTAAGAAGGATAGCACGCTTTTCTGTACCTCTCTTTGTTTTAACTTTCTGAGCGTGTTTTTAATCCAAACATATCACATCTATATGTTTTTGGAATCAGGAACCGACAAGGAATAAGATGAAAGTGTTTTTAAATTGATTTGGACAATTTAATTTTGATAATAATTTTTATATATTTAATTTTCAGAGCTTGTTTTTAATCCGAATATAACATATTTATATGTTTTTGGAATCAGCAAATGATGGAGAATAAGATAAACGTAAATTTGGATCGTTTTATAAATTTTTATTTTTTTTTACAATTTTCAGATTTTTAATGACCAAAGTCATTAATTAATTTTTAAGCCACCAAGCTGAAATGCAATACCGAACCCCGGGCTTCGTCGAAGATTACTTGACCAAAATTTGAACCAATTTGGTTGAAAAATGAGGGCGTGACAGTGCCGCCTCAGCTTTCACGAAAAGCCGGATATGACGTCATCAAAGACATTTATCAAAAAAATGAAAAAAACGTTCGGGGATTTCATACCCAGGAACTCTCATGTAAAATTCCATAAAGATCGGTCCAGTAGTTTGGTCTGAATCGCTCTACACGCACACACACACACACATACACACACACATACACACACATACACCACGACCCTCGTTTCGATTCCCCCTCGATGTTAAAATATTTAGTCAAAACTTGACTAAATATAACAAGTCGCGTAAGGCGAAAATACAATATTTAGTCAAGTAGCTGCCCTTTTTCAGCAAGACCGTATACTCGTAGCATCGTCAGTCCACCGCTCATGGCAAAGGCAGTGAAATTGACAAGAAGAGCGGGGTAGTAGTTGCGCTAAGAAGGATAGCACGCTTTTCTGTACCTCTCTTTGTTTTAACTTTCTGAGCGTGTTTTTAATCCAAACATATCATATCTATATGTTTTTGGAATCAGGAACCGACAAGGAATAAGATGAAAGTGTTTTTAAATTGATTTCGAAAAAAAAATTTTGATAATAATTTTTATATATTTAATTTTCAGAGCTTGTTTTTAATCCGAATATAACATATTTATATGTTTTTGGAATCAGCAAATGATGGAGAATAAGATAAACGTAAATTTGGATCGTTTTATAAATTTTTATTTTTTTTTACAATTTTCCGATTTTTAATGACCAAAGTCATAAATTAATTTTTAAGCCACCAAGCTGAAATGCAATACCGAACCCCGGGCTTCGTCGAAGATTACTTGACCAAAATTTCAACCAATTTGGTTGAAAAATGAGGGCGTGACAGTGCCGCCTCAACTTTCACGAAAAGCCGGATATGACGTCATCAAAGACATTTATAAAAAAAATGAAAAAAACGTTCGGGGATTTCATACCCAGGAACTCTCATGTCAAATTTCATAAAGATCGGTCCAGTAGTTTAGTCTGAATCGCTCTACACACACACACAGACACACACACAGACACACGCACATACACCATACCCTCGTTTCGATTCCCCCTCGATGTTAAAATATTTAGTCAAAACTTGACTAAATATAACAAGTCGCGTAAGGCGAAAATACAATATTTAGTCAAGTAGCTGTCGAACTCACAGAATGAAACTGAACGCAACGCAACGCAGCAAGACCGTATACTCGTAGCATCGTCACTCCACCGCCCGTGGCAAAGGCAGTGCACGTGGAATTGACAAGAAGAGCGGGGTATTCGTTGCGCTAAGAAGGATAGCACGCTTTTCTGTACCTCTCTTCGTTTTAACTTTCTGAGCGTGTTTTTAATCCAAACATATCATATCTATATATTTTTGGAATCAGGAACCGACAAGGAATAAGATGAAAGTGTTTTTGAATTGATTTCGAAAAAAAAAATTTGATAATAATTTTTATATATTTAATTTTCAGAGCTTGTTTTTAATCCGAATATAACATATTTATATGTTTTTGGAATCAGCAAATGATGGAGAATAAGATAAACGTAAATTTGGATCGTTTTATAAATTTTTATTTTTTTTTACAATTTTCAGATTTTTAATGACCAAAGTCATTAATTAATTTTTAAGCCACCAAGCTGAAATGCAATACCGAACCCCGGGCTTCGTCGAAGATTACTTGACCAAAATTTCAACCAATTTGGTTGAAAAATGAGGGCGTGACAGTGCCGCCTCAACTTTCACGAAAAGCCGGATATGACGTCATCAAAGACATTTATCAAAAAAATGAAAAAAACGTTCGGGGATTTCATACCCAGGAACTCTCATGTCAAATTTCATAAAGATCGGTCCAGTAGTTTAGTCTGAATCGCTCTACACACACACACACACACACAGACAGACAGACGCACATACACCACGACCCTCGTTTCGATTCCCCCTCGATGTTAAAATATTTAGTCAAAACTTGACTAAATATAAAAAGCAGACTTCAGCGATATTTCACTGCGTATTCAATATATCCGCCTGTCAATCGCCTAACTGCAGGCATCATGTTTAGCTGCATGAAATGCTAATTTCTCGCTGTTGAATTTGCAGAGACGCATGCATCACACAAAACACAAACAAATCAGAAGTCTCTCTTTTTTCAATTCAACCAATGAACTGGTGCTATCATAAGCGTTAACACACACATAGAGAATTAAACAAAGTCATGCAATACTATAGATGCTCCCCCGTAACAAAATTTAACAAGTCGCGTAAGGCGAAAATACAATATTTAGTCAAGTAGCTGTCGAACTCACAGAATGAAACTGAACGCAATGCAACGCAGCAAGACCGCATACTCGTAGTCCACCGCTCACGGCATTGGCAGTGAAATTGACAAGAAGAGCGGGGTAGTAGTTGCGCTAAGAAGGATAGCACGCTTTTCTGTACCTCTCTTTGTTTTAACTTTCTGAGCGTGTTTTTAATCCAAACATATCATATCTATATGTTTTTGGAATCAGGAACCGACAAGGAATAAGATGAACGTGTTTTTAAATTGATTTGGACAATTTAATTTTGATAATAGTTTTTATATATTTAATTTTCAGAGCTTGTTTTTAATCCGAATATAACATATTTATATGTTTTTGGAATCAGCAAATGATGGAGAATAAGATAAACGTAAATTTGGATCGTTTTATAAAAAAAATTTTTTTTTTACAATTTTCCGATTTTTAATGACCAAAGTCATTAATTAATTTTTAAGCCACCAAGCTGAAATGCAATACCGAACCCCGGGCTTCGTCGAAGATTACTTGACCAAAATTTGAACCAATTTGGTTGAAAAATGAGGGCGTGACAGTGCCGCCTCAACTTTCACGAAAAGCCGGATATGACGTCATCAAAGACATTTATCAAAAAAATGAAAAAAACGTTCGGGGATTTCATACCCAGGAACTCTCATGTCAAATTTCATAAAGATCGGTCCAGTAGTTTAGTCTGAATCGCTCTACACACACACACAGACACACACACACACACACACACACGCACACACACACGCACACACGCACATACACCACGACCCTCGTTTCGATTCCCCCTCGATGTTAAAATATTTAGTCAAAACTTGACTAAATATAAAAAAAGCCACATTCCTTGTGGAACTTCCAACCACTAAACATGGTGACGTCCCCATTCGCCACTTCCGAACTCGCCGCTTCCCATCTCGCCGCTTCCGAACTCGCCGCTTCCCATCTCGCCGCCAATTATCTTGAGTTTTGCAAGAGAGGCGATTCGCCGCTTCCCATCTCGCCGCCAATCATCTTGAGTTTTGCAAGAGAGGCGATTCGTCTGTCACACGCACGCACACACACACGCACACACACACGTACGCACACAATCCAGTACAGAACAAAAACAGTTTATGGCTTTGCCAGTTTATGACGTTGCCACACACGCACGATCGCACACACATACAAACAGGGAGAAAAAAAAGTTTACCTTGACCATGGTCGTCATGTCATGTGTTGTTGAACATCGCGACGAACATCCTTTGTTTACGCATTTCCAATGCATTTTTTCTCCGATCTTTTTGTCAATTCTAAACTGGAACTCGTTGTAAAAAATACATTTTCCTCCCCGACTGGTGGTCGCGACCCGGAGAGCCATGGTTGTGAAGTGACTTTCACAGAACAGGAAAACAGAAAACTCAGGAAAAACTCAAGGACTATATATGGATGCTTCGATGTTCATCCTTTTCCGCAAGACTTTCCTCCTTCAAGGTATAGAAGGAAACATTTTAGCTAACTTCCTGAATTGAGCACAGTGAATGTTAAGAACAGTTTGCCTCTGTTCTTAAATTTTGTCCAGCATCTTTTCTGCTTGAGATTCAGATGTGACCTTTCTAGCTCATTGTGAGAGAACAAACATCCTGAAATTACAGCACCAAAAATACTCTCTACATGTATGTAAAAATACAAAACAAAACAAAACAAAACAATCTGTCACAACAACTTGCTTCTTTGCATGCTTTCTATTCTGGTTGCAAGTATGCTCGCCTGTTTTTTTGTTTTTGTTTTTTTACTTCTTTGCTTTTCAGCATGCTTGCTTTCTTGCTTGCCTGTTTAGCTTCGTTGTTATCGGTTTGTGGCTTAAATATCTCATTCTCAGATGATATGTATACGTCCATGTAGAACCACATAATGGCGGTTTTCTTCTGAATTCTCTTTACGAGTTTCGCCCCAGGAAAAAAAAGGTCTGGATCTTAAAATGCCATTAGTCCAGTGAGGTTAATGGGCTGTTTGAAGAACGCAGATTAAAATGTCAGCGCCTAGATTTTGCAAGTCTAACCATCCGTGACACGAAATGTCATATCAGTCAACATTAAAGTTACTTCGTATTGAAAACACCAGCGTGGTCGGAGGAGTATGTTAATAGAGAGTCTTCTCCGCATTAAAGTTACAGTCCTTTCCGTTTTGTGGCTTTTCAGAAATCCTTTCATTTATTCATTAAAACAAATGTCAAGACTTCAGAGAAAGCAGCCAGGATGTTGATTTTTGGTATGTGTCCAAGTGGAGGGATACTCTTCTCCTATATGGAAGCCCGGGCAGATCTGTGATAGCGAGCTAAACTGTGTTGCACAGGGAGGAAAATGCCTTTAACTAAACTGTGTTGCACAGGGAGGACAATGCCTTGAACTAAACTGTGTTGCACAGGGAGGACAATGCCTTGAACTAAACTGTGTTGCACAGGGAGGACAATGCCTTGAACTAAACTGTGTTGCACAGGGAGGACAATGCCTTGAACTAAACTGTGTTGCACAGGGAGGACAATGCCTTGAACTAAACTGTGTTGCACAGGGAGGACAATGCCTTGAACTAAACTGTTTTGCACAGGACAATGCCTTTAACTAAACTGTGTTGCACAGGGAGGACAATGCCTTTAACTAAACTGTGGTTTCTGTACTAGTTTGTTTGTTCATTAGCTGAAACTCCCACGGCTTTTACGTGTATGACCGTTTTTACCCCGCCATTTAGGCAGCCATACGCCGCTTTCGGAGGAAGCATGCTGGGTATTTTCGTGTTTCTATAACCCACCGAACTCTGACATGGATTACAGGATCTTTTCGTGCGCACTTGGTCTTGTGCTTGCGTGTACACACGGGGGTGTTCGGACACCGAGGAGAGTCGGCACTCAAAGTTGACTCTGAGAAATAAATCTCTCGCCGAACGTGGGGACGAACTCATGCTGACAGCGGCCAACTGGATACAAATCAGCGCGCTACCGACTGAGCTACATCCCCGCCCTTCTGTACTAGTTAGTCAGACCTTATAGTCCCACAACACTTTCCACGCTCGAGCATCTATTGCAAGTAGCCTACGTTTTTTTCAAGACTTTTTATCAGAATATAGCTATAATAACAAAGCATATATCGTTGTCTTTTGCATCTAACCGTTTACGTCGTGCACATTGGGACATTCTGCAGTAGAAAAAAATCTGAACCAAAAGATGAATAAATAAAATGATTGGATTTCACGCACACATGTCTAGTTACTGATTTTTTTTAAAGTGATAACAATCGGGATTTTTTCACAGAAAACAAGTTGATAGTCGAAAAGGATGACCAGGCTACAACGATACCGCCAGGCAGAATTGGTAAAAGGGATTCTCTCAGAAGAATCAGACTGCAAAAGCTGAATCAAGATGGGAAGACAGTGTAGAACTGCAAAACACATTCTCAAAAAAAAGAGCACATTTTGCCTAGAAAGCAATCCAGTTGTGCAGTACTAGTATGTGTTCGTCAAGGGGGACGTCCTTTTACCCAATATGACGTAAAAGCCTAGGCTGATACGAGCGTACACACGAGAAAGTTATCAACCGGGTGGGAGCCTGCTTCGGGATAGGATTGGTTTAAACCCCGAACAACCCTTATTTTCAACCAATCAGTGCTCGCGGCTCGCTCCCACCCGGTTGTTCACTTTCTCGTTTACATCAACCCATTCAGATCTCAAGAACAGTCTATTCTACCAGAATGGCAGTGGCTTTAAGGTGTCTCTCACTCTCCCATACAAGCGACACCAGCCTGTCACAGGTCATTTAGCCTGAGTGTTGGGGATTTGGTCCACGTCAGGTACAGAAGCCGGTCCACCATTAAATAAAAAACGCTGGCGCTGGACCCGAGTACTCTTCAGACTGGCTCGCTCCCCCAGTATATGAAAGTTTTTGTCTTGTGCACGTGGATTTAAAAAAAATATATATATATTATTTATTTTACACAATTAAAAAAATTATTTGAGTAAAATAAAACATTAAAACGTTCATAATAAACAATAGTAAACAAGAATTAAAAAAAAAAAAAAATAGACCGCCCATGCCGGGAATCCAACCCTGATCCCTTTGGCCACCAAGCCACCACCTTGAATCACTGACACAGTGTCCCTGTCGCTCTCGCTCGTGCTCTCTGTCTCTCTTTCAGTCTCACCGAGACCAAACCTGCACTGTAGTTTCTTTGCCGAGACCAAATTGATCCTCACCCGCTGGCTGGCTTGCAAATTGGATACGCATGCTTTTCATGACGCACGTGTTCGGCTGTTCTATAAGCTCAATGGCTGGCTGTCGCTCCGATTGAATTCGTCCAACCGTCAAGAACTTTTGTGTTTTTGGGGGCATTTAGGTCCCAGGTAACATTATGAAGTTTTGATACGATCAATCGGACCTATTATCAAGTTAGTGTATCAACTTTTGAACGATCTGCGCCCAGTAGTTTCCCAGCAATAAGCTGTTAAGTCGACTGAGACAGACAGACACACAGACAGATACACAGACACACAATTAAAGCCTGCTGGACCCTCCTACTGCGTACTCGGGGATAACTTCTTCTTCTTCTTGGCGTTCGCAGAGGTTACACGATCAGTCCAGCACTGGTGATAAATGTTGTCGTTTTCTCCAACTCCTGTCGACTGCCATATAGTTTGGTCTGCAAGGGAGTTGGTGACGGCCACACTTCTTTTTTCTTTCTGGTTGTGGTGGTGCCAGTCACTTTCCTCCCGCGTCCCCTGGCGTGACAAGACGGACGGGAGGGACCTCCAGTAGTTGGGGCTGGGTCCCTTTGAGGCATGGGACCCGACGCTGCTGCACCCTGGGGGGTCCTCAATGGGCGAGCGCCATTTCCATCTGTGCTGGTTGATTGTGTCATCATTTGCGTAAGCGCGTGTACCCGTGGTTTGTTAGAATGCGCCGTGCGGCCCGGGTCCACCGTCTTCAGCATTCGGGGTTTTCTGTCGGGCCGTGTTACCTCACCCTTAGCTCATGGCCCGTACGTCCTACCCTGAGAGCACAGGGGGGAGGATTTGCCGGGATCCCACCCGGAGCTAGGGTTTTAATACGCCATTAATCGCATTAGATGAGTCCCGTCAATGGACGATGGAGCATTTCAAAGGGGGTAGCAGTGCCACCTGCTACCCCACTCCGCCCTGGTAGGAAACACCGCCAGTTTGGTCCGCGGCCGCAAGCGGCTGATCTCCATATCTGAAGACCCCTTTCCCCTATCCGCCACCCGGGGACGCGCTGGGTTGGGGGTGGTCGCCCCACTGAAAATCCCACACTGGGTTAAGAAAGATCAGCCTGTCCCAGAAACAATAAAATGACAATGGGAGAGACTGCGGTCATCTCGTGAATGAAATCGACCTTCCTGTGAAGAATCCCCCCTTCTGTTGTGGGGTGGATTTTATGGACAAGCACGGAGAGAGTGGTTTACCACCGTCTTTTCGGGAACAGCCCATTTTCTACACAGGTAAACCTGGTTAGTTTCGAGTGAGGCTGATGTTTCTCTACGCAATACAAAATTCTCCCCCCAAAAATTACGAGGTCTCAGTTTCGTGGAACGAGCTTTTAGTCTAGAAACAGACCAGCTTTAATCGGTCATTGCCGACGGGCGCAGTGGCCAAGTGGATAGTCGCGGAAGGTCGCGAGTTCGAATCCCGACCGCGCCTGGTGGGATAAGGGTGGAGATTTTTCCGATCTCCCAGATCAACTTATGTGCAGACCTGCTAGTGCCTTATCCCCCTACGTGTGTACACGCAAGCACAAGACCAAGTGCGCACGGAAAAGATCCTGTAATTCATGTTAGAGTTTGGCGGGTTATAGAAACAGGACAATACCCAGCATGCTTCCCCCGAAAGCGGCGTATTGCTGCCCGAATGGCAGGGTAAAAACGGTCATACACGTAAAAATCCACTCGTGCAAAAACATGAGTAAACATGGGAGTTTCAGCCCATGAACGAAGAAGAAGAAGAAGAAGAATCGGTCAATGCCGGTGATTAAGATTCGTTGTGCAACCAGTGAGCCCTGAGACCGATTTGAAATTGTGAAAATCCTCATTTTACCGGGTACAGGATGTTTGTTTGTTTGTTTGTTTGTTTGTTTGTTTGTTTGTTTGTTTGTTTGCACACACAAAACAGACCGACCAATTGATTTGATTGGAAACACAGTCCTGAGCAAAGAACAGCAACACTGATTAAGGAGCAGTATCGTCCATCAGAGAGAGACAGAGAGACAGAGACTGAGAGACAGAGAGAGAGACAGAGACTGAGAGACAGAGAGAGAGACAGAGAGAGAGACAGAGACTGAGAGACAGAGAGAGAGAAAGACAGAGACAGAGAGACAGACAAAGACAGGCAGATAAAGAGAGAACTACAGAGACAGAAAGAGACAGCGATGCTGCGGGCTGAACCACCTTAGAAACACGAAGGCTGCTTTACGGCGAGGAATGCCCACAGTTTACAGAGGATTTCGCCGGAACAATTTATAGCTAGACTTGCTGGCTGTACCAGACACAAATAATGTCTGCATGTTGGATGTGTACGTGCCTGACCTCAGAGACATATTAAACTGCTATGAGCGCTTACTTGCATATGTTGTTTTATAGTTTTGTTTTCTTTACCTGTTTTACCGTGCTTTGCAATCAAGTGCTGGTGTTGTTTCATGTGATGCTACAGCGATGGTGGTGATGGTGGTGGTGGTAGAAAAGAGGGGTGGTGCTCCTTTCCTCTTTAGTGGTAGTGGTGGTGGTGGTGGTGCTGATCAATGGTGACAGTCTTTCAGTGCATGGTGGCTGAATTTCTGTTTGTTTGTTTGTTTGTCTGTTCGCTGGTTTGTTTGATTATGTTGATCATGTTACACTACTATTTCATTACGTCCGGGAGGGGTGAATTAAACACGACCATACGAAAACCTGACGCACGAACGCAAACAAACCGTGAGAACTTGCACTCAGATGGCACAGTAAACATGCTTCCAAAAGCAGAAAAAAATGCCAAAACATGTGTGTATGCATTCAGTTTGCATAAACACACACGCTGAGCCACAAAGCACGATATTGATATTATTCAGACATGACTCTCTCTCTCTCTCTCTCGCTCTCTCTCTCTCTCTCTCTCTCTCTCTCTCTCTCTCTCTCTCTCTCACCCCTCAGCACTCAAGGTTATTATACTTTAACGCATATATACAAACCATCACAGATTATTGTTCGACCATCTGGGACTCTGCCAGTGCTAATATTTTAAAACCATTGTATAGTTTACATAGGCGAGCGCTAAAACTAATTTTACTGAAACAATCCAGTCTTGTATTTGATGATTATAAGAAACTTAAGATTCTCCCATTAAAAGAAAGATTTAAATTAAATGAAGGCGTGCTCCTTCACAAAATACTTTCCGGCCGTGCACCACGAACTTTTGTTGCAAACTTTAAAGTCAAACCAAACCGAGAGTTTAACGTCCCAATTCCAAGGATAGATCTCTTCAAGTCAAGCTCAGCCTATTCTGGTAGCGTCCTGTGGAATTCTCTCCCGGAATTTGTGAGAGTCCCAATGAGTCTCAATACTTAAAAAAAAAATATAAAAAAAAACCTTTCACTGTATGTTAAATTACGAAAAATCACTGTGATGGAAGACTTCGTTTAGTTATATTTTCATTTGTCCAAAGCATCAGTGTTCATTATATCCACACAAAAACACTCAAAGCTTTAATAGCACATTAATTTTACTCATGCATGTGTATTCAGCATTGTTTTCACTACGTTACATATATTTGTGTATAATATGTAATATGTAAATATTCATATGTTGTTGTTTTTCTCTACCTTTTTTTTCTACGTGAATATCCGTGTAAATATGTGATTAGATTAGTCCCCTCTCTGGGCGAGGGCTGGTTGAAAAAAAGCTCGTTGTATTGCTTATGCCACAACCCTCAAAAAATACAAATTTGATTTGATTTGATTTGATCTCTCTCTCTCTCTCTCTCTCTCTCTCTCCCTCTCTCTCTCTCTCTCTCTCTTCTCCCTCTCTCTCTCTCTCTCTCTTTCTCTCTCTCTCTCTCTTTCTCTCTCTCTCTCTCTTTCTTTCTCTCTCTCTCTCTCTCTCTCTCTCTCTCTCTCTCTCTCTCTCTCTCTCTCTCTCTGTATGTCTGTCTGTCTGTCTGTTGTCTCTCTCTGTATGTCTGTCTGTCTGTCTGTTGTCTCTCTCTGTCTCTGTCTCTCTCTCTCTCTCACTTTCTCTGTCTCTCCCTCTCTCTCTCTCTCTCTCTCTCTCCCTCTCTCTCTCTCTCTCTCTCTCTGTATGTCTGTCTGTCTGTCTGTTGTCTCTCTCTGGCTCTGTCTCTCTCTCTTACTCTCTCTCTCTCTCTCTTCTCTCTCTCTCTTTCTCTCTCCCTCTCTCTCTCTCTTTCACTTTCTCTCTCTCTTTCTCTCTCTCTCTCTCTCTCTCTCTCTCTCTCTCTTTCTTTCTCTCTCTCTCTCTCTCTGTATGTCTGTTGTCTCTCTCTGTCTCTGTCTCTCTCTCTCTCACTTTCTCTCTCTCTCTCTTTTTCTCTCTCTCTCTTCCTCTCTTACCCCATCTCCCCACTCTCTCTTTCATATCTATCTCTTTTACGCTTCCCCCCTCCTCCCCTCTCTATCCCTCTCTCTACCGACTCCACCCATTGCTTAGACAGTAACCACACAAAACAAATACATCACAATGGTATAATAATAGACTGTTGACTTTTGCCAGTGGTTCTGGTTCTGTCACACAGTCAGCAGACAGATCCCAGTGAATCCTCATTATTTTGTTCGCCCTTTGTTCCCTGGATAGACTGTGGATATAGAAAATGACCCCCAGACCCCTACCTCCACTTAGGAGGACTCCTCTCATAAATCTCTCAATCCTCAGCTATATATCGTGGGCGTGAAAATCAGTGAAACTGCTTTCATCATTTTGTCAGTTTGTGAACTGTGATAACTGAATTTTGACGGTGAGGGTGGAGGAGGGGGGGGGAGGTCGAAGGGGAGAATGATTGTGTGAGTCTGTTGGTCTGTGTGCATGGTTATTTTCGAGGGTTTATATACATCTGTCGATGTATCTGTGTGTCTGGGAGAGGTGTTCATAGTAGCCAACGTTTGTTTCACAGTGTGTGTTTACAGCGTGTATTCAATCTTTTGTGCGTGTGTATTCAATCTTTTGTCGTGAAACTACTGGCGAACCCGTTTACCGCTTGGGAATCCTTTTTATCGTGCGAACATTTCTTTTGGGAACCTCCCTGAAACAGATTAAAACAAAACCGTAGTATTCTATCACCAAGTCAACCGTGAAATTCCCCTCAGGGTCAAATGGCGGTTGTCAAACTTTGACTGGCAGACCATACCTGCGTGTCAGTTGCAAGACTGATACTGCACACCTTTCAGACTTGGTACCTTTCCAGTTACAGTCGGACTTTTTGTGTTGGCCTCCCTGCTGCCCGCAAGTTAGCATATTTGGGCCAGACAGACTCCGTCTGTTCTTGGACTGCTTCAGGCTGAGCAAACTAATTTGATTATATCAGCTATGTTTTAATGCTCGACTGACCAAGCCAAACAAAAATTGAGATTGAAAAAAATACAAAGCCAGACGTCCATCAGTTGGTTCTACAGGAGTCCAACAAGCCTATGCCATTTCAGCTCTGAGTTGCCAATATCAGTCGCTCTTAAAACACAGGATCATATCCATGTTATAGGTCTAAATCCTAGCATTCAGAGACCTTAAAACGTTACAATTCTGGGAAACTAATACACAAACCCATACTTCAAATGACGCAGGGATACTGCTGATTCACAATTCGTATTACAGCGTCCCTGACTAACCCATTGGATAGTGCAAGGGAAAAACTAATCTATCTTTTATAAACCTATTCTTCAAATGCCGAAGGGATAATTATGCTGATTCACAATTCGTATTACAGCGTCCCTGACTGACCCATTGGATAGTGCAAGGGGAAAACTAATCTACATTTTTTCAAACCAATTCTTTAAATGACGATTGGATAGTTATGAGTGCTGGAAGAAAACTAATCTGTCACGGAGGCCTACAGTTCAAACCGATTTTTCAAATGACGAAGGGATAATTATGCTGGTGCATGTTACAGCAGATGTAATTAAATTATTGACGTCAACGGCAGTTAAAACCTTGAAGCGGAACACGCAATAGGCATGGGATATTCTGGACTTCTGATCAGTGAATAGTGTCAAACACAAACCGGTACCCCATGGGATTTATCCTTAGAGTGCTCTGGACGCAAATGCTTCGATTTTGTACACTTGTGTCACAGTGTGTGTGTGTGAGAGAGAGAGACTCCATTTTATTCACGAATACAAGCGCTTATCGAGTAAATTTTTAATATTAAAGAACATATCTTTATGTCCTTCTGCCTCTCACAACTTAAGATCGATTTCAACGCCTACTCAGATACATTCTTTTATTTACTTTATATTTATTTGTATGTCAGTCGTAAATGTTTCGTTTTGTCTCTGATCAAAGGTTTCATAACTTAACCTTTCTTGGGTTTTTTATTCTTAATTTTGGAATGTTAGCAGTCTCTCAATCTGTTTCGAATGTTTCCGTGATTCATGAAAACCGGTACTTTCAAAACTATGTTTTGCGAGAGTTGCAGAGACAGCACTTGCTTATTATGGGGGCGAGGACGCCCCCATTCTATACGGATAGTTTAGAGGTTGACCATGGGCAGCGCCATTTTGTTGTGAAATACGTCATCAGTTTGTGTACACAGGAAGTTGTGACATCCGTCACCCTATGGGAGGGGTGAAGGCAACATTGTTCATCTGTAGAAAGTTGTGAAATCCGTCACCCTATGGGAGGGGTGACGTCAAAATTGGTCATCACAGAGTTTGTGTAACACAGGAAGTTGTGAAATACGTCACCCTATGGGAGGGGTGACGTCAAAATTGTTCAACAAAAACATGATTTGTCGCATTGTGCAGGGTCAACTGCAACAAACTCAAACCGAGCCATTCATACCTAGTTGTATTTGAGAGACTTATATACCCGACATTTTTATTTCTTATTTTTAGCACAGGTGTAGGAAAAATCATGAACCAAAATGTTATTTATTTTCTAATTTAACATTTTTTTTACAAATATGACCATGGTCTTTTAAACATACAGTGACATTAAACATTGTTATGTTAAAAAAAAGAAAAAAGAAATAAAGCTTTTGTGCACAAATCAGAAAATACATTGTACATTTTACCTACAGGCCAAACAGTGTCTGTTGGCGGCAGAGGGCCCAGCAAGTTGCTATTTTTAGATCGATTAAAAGTTGTCAAGAACAGGCGCTTACATTTGGATGTGTCCACTGATAGTAGGTTTGGTTGTGATCAATCAGAATGATGTAGGAATAAAAATGTATGACAGTTTGGTATGATGACATGTAATTCAAATATGCTGAAATGTAATATTATACATGATATAATATTATTATGGCTGTTGCCATGACCATGAACCCCAGGAAAGGTTTAATGTTATGTAAAATCAAAATACCAAAATCAAGCACCTACGGTGCGGCTTGGACCAAAAAAGGATGGACACGCAACTCGCTCAGCCAGCCAGCGCTGCGAGACTTACAGCGGCCAACTTCGCCGCGGCGCGCTCATTGGCTAAGTATTGAACTTGCGTCAAGGCCGGTGCGCGTAGATTCCCAGAATGTTTACTTTCGGTTAGATTCTTCGACAGCATTCGCAGAGGTGACTGCCGTATTGTGTACCGCAGTCAGAAGTAATTTATTACTTTTGGGAGTTTAGTAACGTGATATCAGTTTTCAATTGTTCGTTCACTTATATTGCTTTCAGATTTAACACACAAGAAACAGTAGCACGGTTTTCGTTGCGAAAATGTGCATTGGCAGTGCTACGCGATCGAATTGTGTATTATGTACACGCGGTGTTCTTCTCAGGAAAAGACCGAAGCGACATGTGACGTCAGTCGTTCAGCCCGCGAGCGGTGGGATGGGGGGGTTCACATGGTTTGTTTGTTTCAGAACCACACCCATATACACACATTTCACATGTAAACCATTTGTCCGCCCCCTGTCGATATTTATCGACTAAGTTCCTTGTTACAGAACCATCCTTAGTATAGATACTGGGACAGGCAGGGCAGAGGAACTGTGTCAATTCGGTTATTGCAGAGTTGAAGCAAAAACAGTTGTGATCTAAACGGAAGCAAACAAACAACATTTAAGGTGCTTTTTTAAATTTTTATCTTAACCATCTTATTTCAATGAATAAAATTAGAATTTTGCCTGCATACGTCTTCTTTTCTTTGATCTCTTTTCAACAAAAGTATGCGCAACTTCTTGCATTTTTCGAGCTTTTGCTTTTTTGCTTCGAGGGTGCAAGGACAACCTTCTGAATAAACATGAGAGAGATGTCAGTGGTGTTAACGCTTCAGATTTTAAAATCATGTGGGGAAAAACACACCAGAATAAACAACAGCCAGGTTCTCCAAGAAAAAGGAGCAAACAATCAAATAAAGACAACAACAGCAAGTCAAGCAAACAGCAGCACACACACCAAAAACAAAACTAGGAAGCAGGAAATAAGAGCTGGTAAACACAGTGACCTGAGAGTGTGACGGCAGACACTGGGTCACGATGCCAGACAGATGCCGGCCCCAATCTCACGGGCAAAAATCCTGGTGCCAGAATTCTGATCCAAAATCGATTCCGCAACTCTTGCTGTGTTTGGTCCACGAGGGCTTGCAGCCAATAACGCTAACAGGGACAGTGTGACCAGAGAAAGACGAGGGAAGGGGAGGGGGGTGAGAATTCACGTCCTTGGGCGCCGGTGTGTGAGATTTGTAGAGAGAAATGCTGGCGGAGCAAAAAAGGCTGTGAAATGATCGGAGGCGGAATAACGAAATTTAAGGGGCGTTTTTATCTTAACCGCCTGACTTCATTTTACAAGATTTTTCAATTGGCAGGGGCTTGTTCTCTTTTGTTCTCTGTCTCGGTCTTCATCTCTGTCTCTGCCTCTGTCTGTCTCTCTGCCTGACACTGACTCGCTCTATCTCTCTCAATGCATCAATCAATCAATATGAGGCTTATATCGCGCGTATTCCGTGGGTACAGTTCTAAGCGCAGGGATTTATTTATTTTTTTATTTTTTATTTTTTTATTTTATGCAATTTATATTGCGCACATATTCAAGGCGCAGGGATTTATTTATGCCGTGTGAGATGGAATTTTTTACACAATACATCACGCATTCACATCGGCCAGCAGATCGCAGCCATTTCGGCGCATATCCTACTTTTCACGGCCTATTATTCCCAGTCACACGGGTGTTTTGGTGGACATTTTTATCTATGCCTATACAATTTTGCCAGGAAAGACCCTTTTGTCAATCGTGGGATCTTTAACGTGCACACCCCAATGTAGTGTACAACCGGTACATTTCTGTGCGTATCCTTCTCATTATGTATGTTGTTGTTGTTGTTGTAAGTTGTTGTTGCTGTTGTTACTACTACCGGTACTACATGTACTACTACTAAGTGATGCTCCTGTATTCGGTTGATGCTGTCTTCGACGTCATTGTTCTTGCTGTCGTCGTTATTTTGGTTTATATTATGAACAAGGCGATGTAAATCTACACGTGTTGCTCCTTTCAGATAAAATATTGCAAACAAGTTTGCTTTGCACACAAACGGATAGTATAGTTCAACACATGCCCTTTCTGTTCTGTAACCAGAACCAGAAGGACCCCTTCAGATCGAGGAACACCAGTTTTTACGCGGCAAGTTATAAAAAGAACGTCTATCTAGCTCAGCCATGCACGGCGTTTACCGCTTATTCGCAGGCAAGTTAATATGGATTCAAATCGGTAGTGAAAAGGCCATTCAGTCTTTCCTTTACCTGGGAGTTTATGACCTAGAGCGGGGGGCTCACACATGCAGATAGTGTGCATAGTTTACCCTCAATACACAGGTACACAAATATCGGGCTGAAAAAGGGGGTGTGCAAAACAACCGTGAATAGAAAGGACATTTTTAGTCCCGTTTTATTCCAAGCCAAACAAATAGCGGACTATATACGTGTATTCATATACACCTGTCACTAGTACGCATTTGCACCTGCGTTCATGGACCTCGGTGGATGGTAATATATATGTTTTGCCCTGACAAAGGCTGCTTTGATAACTGACTTTATGCGTACGTGTGATGTCTGAAAACGCCGAAGAAAACTGTTAGTATGGTGACACCTCTGCTGAATGAAGGCGCAAAAGAGTCCTGCTTTTCACTCACGCCATACAGGTTGATCACTTCTTCCCTTCTGTCGACCTTCCCACGCGCGTGTGTGGGTGTGTGTGTATGTGTGTGTGTGTATGTGTGTGTGTGTGTGTGTGTGTGTGAGTGTGTGTGTGTGTGTGTGTGTATGTGTGTGTGTGTGTGTATGTCTGTGTGTGTATGTCTGTGTCTGCGTCGGCCTGTCGGCTGTGCGTGCTTGGGTTCGTGTGTGTGAGTGTGTATGTGTGTGTGCATGCCTTTCTGTCCGTCTGTCTGTCTGTCTGTCTGTCTGACTGTCTGTATGTCTGTCTGTCCCTGCTTGCGTGTGTCTGTCTGTCAGTGCGTGCTCAGTTGATTTCGTGCGTGCGTGCGTATGTGTATGTGTGTGCGTGATTGCCTTTCTGTCTGTCGAGTCAGTCTGTCTGCCTGTATTTGTGTGTGTGTGGGGGGGGAGGGTCTGTCCGTCCGTGTGGTGCTTTTGTGAGTGTGTGTGTGTGTGTCTCTCTGTGTGTCTGTCTGTGATTATGTGTGCGAGGTTGTGTGTGTGCAGCGTGCGCTTGTGTTCCTATATTTACGTGTGTCTGCATTTCTCTCTGAGTGTCTGTGTCATGTTGCACTGTGTTAGCCAGTAAATTGTGTTTGAAGCTCGATGTACTCTGTTTTTGCCACATGGCCGGCCTGAACCATTGGCATTTCGATCCTGTCTTTTTCCTTCTATCAATTATTCAGTGACGAATGAATCAGTCTCACGTTCTTGTCCGTGTACTGTACTGTCGCTCACATGCTTGTGGAATGTGTTATCTCTTTGCTGAAATGCAACAACAGCAGTGCGGTAAAACATATACCGCTTCTGGTCGTGGTGGTGGTAGTGGTGGTAGTTGTTGTTGTTGTTGTTGTTGTTGTTGTTGTTGTTGTTGTTGTTGTTGTTGTCGTTGGTGTTGTTGTTGTTGTTGTTTTTGTTGCGTAACTTCACTGGAACATTTCTCGATAGCTTCGTTTCCAATGAACGTAACTGATCTTAACAATGTTACAGTCAAAGCTTAAGATTAATGGCTCGATGCTTTTACTGTGCAGCTCAAATAAATATGAAGAAACCAGTAGAAAACAAGAAAAAAATTATCTAACAGGCAACACATTATAAATAGCTATTGTGTTTTTAGCGTAGCAATAGGATCCGATATTTTGACTCGGAGACAAGTAGGCTGTAATGCCGACCCACACAACCGCTTGGTCAGTTGGAGAGAACTCCCTTGTTGAACACAATCAGTCTATAAAATACAGAACGCAATCAGTCTATAAAATACAGAACACAATCAGTCTATGATAAAATACAGAACATAATCAGTCTATAAAATAGGCTACAGAACATAATCAGTTTATAAAATACAGAACGCAATCAGTCTATAAAATACAGAACGCAATCAGTCTATAAAATACAGAACACAATCAGTCTATAAAATACAGAACACAATCAGGCTATAACATACAGAACATAATCAGTCTATAAAATAGGCTACAGAACATAATCAGTTTATAAAATACAGAACGCAATCAGTCTATAAAATACAGAACGCAATCAGTCTATAAAATACAGAACGCAATCAGTCTATAAAATACAGAACACAAACAGTCTATAAAATACAGAACGCAATCAGTCTATAAAATACAGAACACAATCAGTCTATAGAATACAGAACGCAATCAGTCTATAAAATACAGAACGCAATCAGTCTATAAATACAGAACATAATCAGTCTATAAAATACAGAACACAATCAGTCTATAAAATACAGAACACAATCAGTCTATAAAATACAGAACACAATCAGTCTATAAAATACAGAACACAATCAGTCTATAAAATACAGAACGCAATCAGTCTATAAAATACAGAACACAATCAGTCTATAAAATACAGAACACAATCAGTCTATAAAATACAGAACACAATCAGTCTATAAAATACAGAACGCAATCAGTCTATAGAATACAGAACACAATCAGTCTATAAAATACAGAACACAATCAGTCTATAAAAAACAGAACACAATCAGTCTATAAAAAACAGAACACAATCAGTCTATAGAATAGTGACGTTTGTATATGAAGCGTAGAACACTTGTGCTAGCTAAATGCAATATAAGGTCATATCATCGGAACGTAGCCAATTATCTTGTGTTCGGTCTTCTTCCACTCATTCTTTGCAGTCCATCGCTGCTGGGGAAAAACATGTGTACAGAAGTTGGCACCAGTTTGACTGGCAGATGTAGCACGCCTACTGAGCACAGAAGCTCGTCTGTAATAGCACTGGCCGGTGAAGCTACATGTCTAGCGAAAACTCGATTCCAACCTTTCAAGAGAGAGACTGAGAGCCGCACGCACGTACACACAGACGCACAGGCGCGCGCGCGTGTGCACACACACACACACGCACGCACGCACGCACACACAAACACACACGCACTGAACACACGCACGCGCGCACACAAACTGAACCGGCACGTACACACGCACACATAAGCACATGTACATAAACACTCGCGCACAGTCATGGCACACGCAAAGACACTCACACACACACACATACGCACACGCACGCACACGCACACGCACACACAACACACACACACACACACACACACACACACACACACACACACACACTCACACAAACCGTGCACCTCAACCACATTCATCATTATTACTACAACAGGCGAGGGTTGCTTTGGATCGAAGAGTTTGTCATTGTTAGTACTTGAGCAACCCATCCATGCACTCTATCATCAGCACCACCCCACCCTGTCTCATTTCTATGACCACCTTCCCCTCAAATACAACTCTTCTGGGCGTCATGTCGACATGACAATAGAGCATCACGAATCAATTCTACATGTTCGTTAAAGCTTGTCCTTCGCACCGCGGCCAGCAATGTGGGACAATCATATGGACCGGTGTCAGTAGTCAGTTTTCATCTGTCGCGTTCGTTTATTGTGCACATATGAAGATAAAAGATGTACATGTGCAGGCCGTATTACGATCAATCAGCTTTACGGTGCGGAGTGACAATAAAAGATGCACACTGTTCTCACAATCGATCAAATGCACAATAATACAAAATAACAGACGTACGTTGTAATCATAATTGATCAAATGCACAATAGCGGTACTGATAGATAACAGACGTACGTTTTTGTCAAAATCGATCAAATGCACAATAGCGGTAGCAGGGCCGGACTAGGCGAAGAGGAGGGGGGGGGGGGTTGCCAGTGGTGGCCCAGGGGGATGTCCCCCCTGGCGGCAGGGGCGGATCAGTTCATTTTATGGGTGGTTTTTTTCAAAAGTATATTGTGAAGATATGGGTGTGAAGGCGCGAAGCGCCGCGCCGACGGCGCGAAGCGCCTAGCTTGCTAGGGGGGTCCGGGGGCATGCCCCCCCGGAAAATTTTGAAAAAAAGGATGCAAAATGGTGCAATCTGGTGCATTCTGAGGATGATCATTGCCAGTTTCAGGCAGCAGATTTTGTCACTGATTAATACCCCAAAAATTGAAACTCAATGTAAAATAAAGAAATGCATATCTCATTCAATATTTTTATTTTTTGGCTGGGGGGGGGGTCCGGAAACCTTAGAACACCTCCCCCCCTCGTTGTGGGGGTCAGGGGGCGAAGCCCCCTGAAGCTGATCGGTAGGTCATATTCTGAGATAGGAAAATGGTCGCTCCTTGCATGAAACGGCATAAAATAAGCAATAATAAAAAATAAAAAAAATAAGTAAGGTACATGTTTAGGCTAGGGGGGGGGGGGGGGGTTGCGCAACCCCCATAACCCCCCCGGTAGTCCGGCCCTGGGTAGGCTATAAAACAACAGAGGTACGTTGTTACCACAATTGATCAAATTCATAATAGGCTAGTGATAGATAAACAATGCAATATGTACATTGTTATCACAATCGATCTACTGTACGATAGCTATTCATTATTCTTGTCCTTCTGAACCTAATGATTTTATCCAGCTTGTACACTTGTAAACCGGCAACCTGTTTGCTCTTTTACAGTGGAACCCCATTTTAAGACCTACAATAACCTGGCTAAATCAGCTCTTAACGGAGAGGGTGTCACTCTTAAAATGGAGGTTCATATACACACGTTATGAACAAAAAACAAGTCGCGTAAAGCGAAATTACTACATTTAGTCAAGCTGTGGAACTCACAGAATGAAACTGAACGCACTGCATTTTTTCACAATGACCGTAGTCCGCCGCTCGTACAAAAGGCAGTGATCGAAATTGACGAGCCTGTTTAGCGCGGTAGCGGTTGCGCTGTGCTGCATAGCAAGCTTTTCTGTACCTCTCTTCGCTTTAACTTTCTGAGCGTGTTTTTAATCATATCTGTATGTTTTTGGAATCAGGAACCGACAAGGAATAAGATAAAATTGTTTTTAAATCGATTTCGGAAATTTAATTGTAATCATTATTTTTATATGTTTAATATAATGCTCCAATGTTCAACGCTGTTCGCGTTTGTCGAGGGCTCGAGTCGATTTTATATCGTGTTTTTATATTTAGTCAAGTTTTGACTAAATATTTTAACATCGAGGGGGAATCGAAACGAGGGTATGGTGTATGTGTGTGCGTGTGTGTGTGTGTGTGTGTGTGTGTGTGTGTAGAGCGATTCAGACTAAACTACTGGACCGATCTTTATGAAATTTGACATGAGAGTTCCTGGGTATGAAATCCCCGAACGTTTTTTTCATTTTTTTGATAAATGTCTTTGATGACGTCATATCCGGCTTTTCGTGAAAGTTGAGGCGGCACTGTCACGCCCTCATTTTTCAACCAAATTGGTTCAAATTTTGGTCAAGTAATCTTCGACGAAGCCCGGGGTTCGGTATTGCATTTCAGCTTGGTGGCTTAAAAATTAATTAATGACTTTGGTCATTAAAAATCTGAAAATTGTAAAAAAAAATAAAAATTTATAAAACGATCCAAATTTACGTTTATCTTATTCTCCATCATTTGCTGATTCCAAAAACATATAAATATGTTATATTCGGATTAAAAACAAGCTCTGAAAATTAAATATATAAAAATTATTATCAAAATTAAATTGTCCAAATCAATTTAAAAACACTTTCATCTTATTCCTTGTCGGTTCCTGATTCCAAAAACATATAGATATGATATGTTTGGATTAAAAACACGCTCAGAAAGTTAAAACAAAGAGAGGTACAGAAAAGCGTGCTAACCTTCTTAGCGCAACTACTACCCCGCTCTTCTTGTCAATTTCACTGCCTTTGCCGTGAGCGGTGGACTGACGATGCTACGAGTATACGGTCTTGCTGAAAAATGGCAGCTACTTGACTAAATATTGTATTTTCGCCTTACGCGACTTGTTTCTTCCTCACACACTGGTTATAGATGAGGCTCTAACAGGCGAAGCTTCGATTTGCGACAATTTGCGTGTCAGCTTATTGGGTTGCCATGGGATGAAAATAAGACATTTTCATTAATTGGCCACAAGGGCCTGGTTTCACGACGTCGTTTTAGCCTCTGACCCTATCAAACAGACCGATCGGTGTCGTTTGCGCAGTAAACTATAATTGCTGTGGCTGCTCAGGGCGCTGGAGAGGAATACGTTATGCACATAATGTTGTGTGTGGAAATGAAATTGGGGATTCGTCAGGCTCTCAAGCGTTTATGCGCCACCATTTAAGAAAACAAAACCCGGGTTGTGTCGGGGAAGCAAATAAGGGAATTAGACGGTTTGTCTTACAATATGATAAATGTCAGCACAGTATCGTATCAGTAGGCTTTGTGCTTGAGGGTTCCCATTTCCTTTTTACATTTAGTCAAGTTTTGACTAAATGTTTTAACGTAGAGGGGGGAATCGAGACGAGGGTCGTGGTGTATGTGTGTTTGTGTGTGTGTCTGTGTGTGTGTCTGTGTGTGTGTGTGTGTGTGTAGAGCGATTCAGACTAAACTACTGGACCGATCTTTATGAAATTTGACATGAGAGTTCCTGGGTATGAAATCCCCGAACGTTTTTTTCATTTTTTTGATAAATGTCTTTGATGACGTCATATCCGGCTTTTCGTGAAAGTTGAGGCGGCACTGTCACGCCCTCATTTTTCAACCAAATTGGTTGAAATTTTGGTCAAGTAATCTTCGACGAAGCCCGGGGTTCGGTATTGCATTTCCGCTTGGTGGCTTAAAAATTAATTAATGACTTTGGTCATTAAAAATCTGAAAATTGTAAAAAAAAATAAAAATTTATAAAACGATCCAAATTTACGTTTATCTTATTCTCCATCATTTGCTGATTCCAAAAACATATAAATATGTTATATTCGGATTAAAAACAAGCTCTGAAAATTAAATATATAAAAATTATTATCAAAATTAAATTGTCCAAATCAATTTAAAAACACTTTCATCTTATTCCTTGTCGGTTCCTGATTCCAAAAACATATAGATATGATATGTTTGGATTAAAAACACGCTCAGAAAGTTAAAACAAAGAGAGGTACAGAAAAGCGTGCTATCCTTCTTAGCGCAACTACTACCCCGCTCTTCTTGTCAATTTCACTGCCTTTGCCGTGAGCGGTGGACTGACGATGCTACGAGTATACGGTCTTGCTGAAAAATGGCAGCTACTTGACTAAATATTGTATTTTCGCCTTACGCGACTTGTTACATTTAGTCAAGTTTTGACTAAATGTTTTAACGTAGAGGGGGGAATCGAGACGAGGGTCGTGGTGTATGTGTGTGTGTCTGTGTGTGTGTGTAGAGTGATTCAGAGAAAACTACTGGACCGATCTTCATGAAACTTGACATGAGAGATCCTGAGTATGGTATCTCCAGAACTTGTTTTCATTTTTTTTTATAAATAGCTTTGATGACGTCATATCCGGTTTTTCGTGAAAGTTAGAGGCAACACTGTCACGCTCTCATTTTTCAACCAAATTAGTTGAAATTTTGGTCAAGTAATCTTCAACGAAGCCCGGACTTTGGTATTGCATTTCAGCTTGGAGGCTTACAAATTAATTAATGATTTTGCTCATTAAAGGTGTCATTAAAATCGATTTTTCGCAAACAGATTTAAAATTGATTGCATCGTATTCTTCATCAGATTCTGAATCTAAAGATATATACATATGTCATGTTTACTCTTAAAATGTGATCACAATTAACGAAAATAGATTAATTAGTCTTACGATAAAAATTTAGGAAATCGATCCAAAAATGATTTCATCTTATTCTTTATCATTTCATGATTCCAAAAACATATAGATATGATAGGTTGTATTCAAAACAAGCTCCGAAAGTTAACAAGAATACAGAAAAGCGCGCTTTCCTGCTTAGCATAATACGCTACCGCGCTATTCTGGCGTGTTAATTTCACTGCGTTTTGCACGTGGAAGCTGTACTGTCTTGGTGAAAAACTACAGTGCGTTCAGTTTCATTTCGTGAGTTCGACAGCTTGACTAAATGTAGTAATTTCGCCTTACGCGACTTTTTTTTATTTTTTTTTATTTTTTATCTCTTTCCAACAAGAAATGTTCTCCCACTCAGAAAATCCATTCAGCAGGGTAAAATAGCATGTGTTTTGAAATTCTGACATGCTTATTCATGTTATTCGCCGGTTAAATTTTTGGGTTGTTTTTGTTTTCTTTCTTTGTGTAATCTCCCTTTTTTAAATGAACCAAATCTGCACACCTTTTGTGGCTTTCCTGAGGAGGAGTGTGCAATGAAACCGGGTCCATTGTGCCAGAGATGACAGACGCGGTTCACAGTGAGTTTACCTGTTTGCGCCGTCATTGACTGACAGGCTTGCGCGAGCGTGAAGAACCGGTGAGTGTGACACGGGCATGCGTTTTGTGTTTTGCCCAGACGACATTGATCGAAACCCACTCTCGCTTCGCTTGAATTGTTCAGACTTTGAATTCCATGCCACCATGACGTCTTTCACTTCCCGGCTTTAATGTGGTCTGCGTACGATTGAACTCTAAAAAGATTCGACATATTCTAAAGCCTTTATGTTGTGTCTGATTTAGGGAGCGTATATATATATATAGCAAACGGTGTGGCTGCCATAACTGAATGATATGGCCCCCACAATGCGCAAATATCCTTTTACTCGGACACATGCATGCAAGCCTTATGCCTACAAACGCGCAGAACTTGCGACTGTCTTCGGTCAATAAACCCTCCTGAACCATGACGAGCCCAAAACGGGAATTCCTGTTGTTCTTGTACAATCTGGTCACACTGTACTGCACTCAGCTTTCAACTGTCTGCAAATGTTACGGACATAATTATTATGTCACGCCCCGCTGGCAGTATGACATATCCAGCGTACGAGTTTTGAAGGCTCAGTTCGAACGTCAATAAAATTGTACTAAATTGTCGTAAGTAGGGTGATTGTCTATGTGACACGCCGGTGTACGTGACGGAGTACAGGAATGAGGGTGTGGTAAATTTGGTGGGTGTTTTTGTTTGTTCGTATGTTATGTTTGCCTGGTATTGGGCCGCTGTCCTCTGTACTGGTGTGTGAGTGTGTGTGGTGTGCGTGTGTGTGTGTGTGTGTTGTGTGTGTGTGTGTTCCTTCTCTTTTTCTTTTTCTTCTTTTGATGGGTGGTAGAATTTCCCATCAATCAAAACCACCACATGTTTTGATCGTTATAGCGAGGAGGGCCCCAAAGGGTTTAAAATCGTGATCGTGATTGGTGTTTTTTGACCTTTCTGTGACCGTGATTGCCAAAATTTCCATTTCTGTGATCGTGATGGGACTTTGCCCGTGATCCGTGATGACAAAAAAATCAAGTCTCGTGATCGTGATTGTCATTTGTTTTCGTGATCGTGATGGGCATTATTGCAAAGCATTTTATTTTCAACGTACATTTTTCACAGCTGTATCACTCTATGAGTATGATCCTCTATTCGTCAAGGAGCTAATCCCGATTGAAGGGAAGCAACAACACATTCAGAAATATGATTTTGACAGCGACTGCTTCCCTTTAAGAGAACCAATCACAAAAAAAGAGATCCAATCAGAAGGCGAATTGCAAAAGTCTGCCAAACTTCATCCAATGGAAGGGCTTCGTGCTAAAGTTTTGAGTGCATTCAGTCAAATTCGAATTCGAAGATCAAAAATGGCGTGCAGCGGTACTGTCATCGAACTTCTGTTATATTTTGTGGATTCAAGCCAGACCGAAGCAGGCGGCGAGAATGCCTTCCTTGGTGGAAAGGTCAGGCTACGGGTCCGTCTTTCCGAAGACGAAATGTCAAGGTATGTTGATCTATCAGGGCCGGACTAGGTAAGTACTAGGGGGGGGGGGGGGGGGGTTATTATAGACTCTACCATCACACAATACATGTACTTTAATTTCAATCCACCCAATAGTTTTTGAGAAAATGGGTTTAAAAGATTTAGCTCTGGAAATGTGAAATTGTGCAAGTATATATTCATGTGTGTGAGTGAGGGTGTGGGAGTTGAATGTGTATGAGTGTATATTCCTTCACCCACCTTCATGATTCCTAGACTGACCTTTAGTCAGGATTATAGACTCTACCATCACACATACATGTACTTTAATTTGAATCCACCCAATGATTTTTGAGAAAATGGGTTTAAAAGATTTAGCTCTGGAAATGTGAAATTGTGCAAGTATATATTCATGTGTGTGAGTGAGGGTGTGGGAGTTGAATGTGTATGAGTGCAGGGGCGGATTAGGGGGGGGTTACAGGGGTTCCGGACCCCCCCCCCCCCCCCCGGCTGTCAAAAAAATAAAAGTAATAATACTAACTTTAAAAGAAATAATGAGTGGCTGCTGACACCAGTTGATCATGTTTAAAATCAAGGATAAGCCATAAATTGTTCATAAAATAGCTAAATCTCTTCAGCTTCTGGGGGGCTAAGCCCCCCACACCCCCAACGGGGTCTTGCCCCGGACCCCAGGTTGTAACAACCCCTCTGGCTTAACTGCTCCGCCTCTGGAGTGTATATTCCTGTGAGTGTCTGTATGAGAGAGAGAGAGCGAGAGAAAAAACAATGAAAACAACATTCTTGTTACTGATTACAAATCATGATATGTATTTCTATGTGTGTGTGAAAGAGAATTAAAAAAAATTATAAAAAAAGTGCAACAGTTGTCACTTTGTGTTGAATAAACAATAGATCCAGAGGAGCAAATTACTGTGGTTGTGTTTACTTTGACACGTGCTTTCTGTACCTGCAACTTTTACCGTGACCGTGATTTGCCACTGGTGTTCGTGATCGTGAAAATAAAAATCAAGGTAACTGTGATCGTGAAAGCTAAAATTTCCCTTCCCGTGATCGTGATGATACCCCCCCCCCCCCCCCCCCCTTTGGGGCCCTCAGCGAGTGTTTATTTGTACAGCACTTAAAGCAAGCGATCTCATACGCATTGACAGGCTCAGCCCATAAGTAACCAGCGAATATGACAGTCAGCAAATAACCGCAATACGGCACATTACTTCCACCTCATCGCGTTGTACATCCCACATCTATCCAACAACAGGCATATGGGACACACGTTTATATCCTAATCTTCTTGTTATGGTAACATCTGTTCACGTCTCTGTCTGTTTGAGGGAAAGAGAGAATAAGTACAATAAGTACAATAATCCTCGAAGCGAGGAATGGAAGCAATGCAGCTTGGTGTCATTTTCTGTTGTAAAACCTTATTGGTACGAAACCACCTTGAAATAGTTAAATGGTCGGGCAATATTTCCTTATTGATTCGAAAGCACCCTAAAGAAAACAAATTATCAGTCCATCTTGTGTTATGTACTGCTTGTGCCTGTTCATACTTTCTTTTGTAAAAACTAATGGATATGAAAGCACCCTGAAGAAAAACAAGTCGCGTAAGGCGAAAATACAACATTTAGTCAAGTAGCTGTCGAACTCACAGAATGAAACTGAACGCAATGCCATTTTTCAGCAAGACCGTATACTCGTAGCATCGTCAGTCCACCGCTCATGGCAAAGGCAGTGAAATTGACAAGAAGAGCGGGGTAGTAGTTGCGCTAAGAAGGATAGCACGCTTTTCTGTACCTCTCTTTGTTTTAACTTTCTGAGCGTGTTTTTAATCCAAACATATCATATCTATATGTTTTTGGAATCAGGAACCGACAAGGAATAAGATGAAAGTGTTTTTAAATTGATTTCGACAAATTAATTTTGATAATAATTTTTATATATTTAATTTTCAGAGCTTGTTTTTAATCCAAATATAACATATTTATATGTTTTTGGAATCAGAAAATGATGGAGAATAAGATGAACGTAAATTTGGATCGTTTTATAAATTTTTATTTTTTTTTACAATTTTCCGATTTTTAATGACCAAAGTCATTAATTAATTTTTAAGCCACCAAGCTGAAATGCAATATCGAAGATTACTTGACCAAAATTTCAACCAATTTGGTTGAAAAATGAGAGCGTGACAGTGCCGCCTCAACTTTCACGAAAAGCCAGATATGACGTCATCAAAGACATTTATCAAAAAAATGAAAAAAACGTTCGGGGATATCAATCCCAGGAACTCTCATGTAAAATTTCATAAAGATCGGTCCAGTAGTTTGGTCTGAATCGCTCTACACACACACACACACACACACAGACAGACACACAGACACACACACACACATACACCACGACCCTCGTCTCGATTCCCCCCTCTACGTTAAAATATTTAGTCAAAACTTGACTAAATATAAAAATGGTCAGTCCATCTTGTCTTAGCCTGGTATTGCTTGTGCCATTGTTATGTAGCGTGCCGCTCACTATGCCATTTCTCTCTGCAAGCCAACCGCTGAACATAAGTATTGATTAACAAATGCATAGCTGCGTTCAGAAAATTAGAGAAAAGAGACATTTCCAGCTCTCCCCACAAACACAGCCGGTGAATATCCTTCCTGAATGCCTTGAATAGCTCAAGTGACTGATGACCTTACAGGTATTGTCCATGTTCACACACACAGCTTCATCGCCGACTCGACAAATATTTTATTGTACAACAATCATTTCTGTGAGTTCGACCAGAGACACGGGGGTGGTGTGCACAAGAAAGTGGTCAACTGCATGGGTGAGAACCAAGCACTGCTGGGCACTTTCTCGAGCGAAGCACCCCAAAACGCCGAACGTGAGGGTCAGTAGGGGTAATCATGCACAACTTGGCTTCGGGCTTTGTTTGCGGGAAGTTGATGATGCAGACGCTGCCAAACTTATCCATCATTTTTGCAAAATTGCCAAGGTAACATCTTTCTTCAAACAGTGACAAATGTTTGCTGTTCGGCTATTTTGAAATTCATACCGTTCATCCTTTCATTCTGAGAGGGGTTTTGCAACGCTAAAAGCTTAGTGTAATAAATCAGCTTCAGCAGGACAATCCAAAAACAAGGCATGACCTTCAGGTAGTCAGGACATCCCCCTTTCCCCGTGTAGTAGTATAAAGCAAAAGAAAAGCCGAAATTAGTTTAATAAATGCGAAATTGGTTCCTGGTAACCGATACTGGGTCCTATTTTAAAATGATTGTTGTGTGGTCTGTTGGCTGAAAGGTTTATAAGGACAAGAAGGAGAGAGAGAAACACAGATAGAGTCAAATGTAACACACACCTTTTTAAGGGGGTGTAATTAGAACAACAAGTTTAAGGAAGCAAATGAACATGACTACGGGAGCTTTTGTTTAGTTTAAAAGTTTATGAAGCAGATGTTGCAAAGTTTAAAATTTAAAAAAATTTTTATTTAAGTATATTTATTTCAATTTATATTGGCATCATAGCTGACATCATCATTTAAACCATTTGTAAAAAAACCAACCTGTCTTCTGCTGAGCGAATTTGGAATCATCGGAAAAACTGAAACCTTCATTTTTGTGGGAAACTGAGTTTGAAACACATGAGACGAAGAGTCAATAATTCAACTCAGGCTGTCAGTCTGTCTAATCCCGTCGCGATATAACCTTGAACGGTTGAAAACGACGTTAAACACCAAATACAGGAAAGTAAAGGAAAAGTCTGTCTAATCCAAAACTCGGTACGGTAGCTTTCGCTCTTCCCTGCTGGGAAAGTCGATGAACATGAATACACTTGAAGAGCTTTCGCTTTCAGTGGGAAGTTGATGGTGCAGAAGTTATTGTTTGTGTGTGTGTAACGGAAGCTTATGGATCCGGCCAAGCTAACTTCATTATGCGGCAAACAGTTTCAGTTTTGAAACCTGTCCACTGCTCAGGCAGTTTGAATTAGATAATGTAGCTCGTCCAGCGGAAAGTTTTCAAACACCGTGTAAAACATAAACTTGCTTCGCACACCAATCTGTTTATCGGAAAATAGGAAAAGAACAAGAATTACTACATTTCAGATATTAATCGATAAACAGAACTGGAGGGAATTTCGCTCAGTGTGAAACTGATGATGCAGACGTCGCCGGCCGAGCTAACATCAATTTTCCCCGGCAACACTGACAAGCCTCTGGACCCCGCCAAGCTAACATGATTATGCAAAACATTTGGGAAACCTTTTCGTTGCCAGCTTGATGGGATCTATAGCCCTGACAACGATTAAGTTGCACGTGCTGTTTGTCTAAAGGCAGAGGGGCGTGAGGGGTAGAGACGAAGTTTCAATCAGTCGTAGTAGTGGTCGCATCGACCGGGCGTCGTCTGGCCACAAAATTGGATGAAAGTGCCTGGGCCAAGTTCGTCGTCTCAGTGCACGCTGCGACGGTGATGTACAGGGGGGTTGTCTCGGTTTTCTGCACCCTAGTTCTGCCATTCTGACATCACGAGCGTATGGCGAAAGAGAAAGGTCTGTTAAGCTTATTGGAGAAGACATCAAGTTCCGCCGGTTAGTGTGGGCATGCGTGAAAATCTGAAAATCCGGCTCAGCGAACGGCGCCGGTTGCTGAGACAAACCGTCCATTGTAGTGGAACAAAAGATGGTTTATTGCACTCTTGTGATCACCAAATAATTCCAAAGAGCGCAGAGAATAAAAGGCAGTTCAGTAGACAGACAGAAGAACTGTCTGTGATCGAGAGTGGTGAAGATAAATGTTTTGGGGTTTGTTACAGACTCATTCAGCTTTGGTAGCATTCTGATGTTTTGGTATAGGTCAACCCGGATCCTTATGCAGATGAAAGATGAATAACTATATTAAAGCGCACGTATGCATCACAAAGAAAGGAAAAGAAGCTGATAATTATGTGAATAGCAGGCACTACACGAAACTGCGCGCGCACACACATACGCACACTCGCACACGCACATACCACCCCCCCCCCACACACACACACACACACACATACATTGTCACACATGCACACACACACACACACACACGTACGTACACACACACACACACACACACACACACACACACACACACACACACACACACACACACACACACACACACACACACACAGCGTTATGTGACAAATCTATAATTGAACAGCTAGTCCAAGTCTTCTTCTCATATAATATATATATATCTGTGTCCCAGAAAAAGACGGGGGTCAAAGTGTCACCTTGTAGCCTGCCATCATCCGTCGTTGTCAGCGCATGCGCCAAAATCAGGGGCAAGCATTTGTCGACCTGTCGCTGTGACGATATCAGGTTGCGTAACCGAGACGGCGTAACGTGGCGTGAAACTGTCAAGCGTGATGTCAGCCTATATAATCCTATGCTGTGGTAAGCTAAAGGCACGATCATTTTATTCATAACTGCGGTGGGTATGCTGGCCGGGAACTGTTCGTGCATTATCACCTTTAGTGAAGGTTAAGACTGACTATAATTCGAGTTCCACGTCCTCTTGGACCCTTGGCCTATACTGGAACATAATATATCTATAGCATTACAGTCTTCTTCTTGTCGATCTTCTTAAGGCATACAGTTATACATGCGATTTGAGGCCCATTCGAAGAGCCTGGGAACACCTCCCATGAAAGGACACCTTCTGTTGTCCATGTCACCTCTTTACCTTGAGCAAATTATACATGTAATGACAGGCCACCTGTAATGTAGGTGTACCGGCTTTTGGCTGGTCCCACTGGTGTCCTTTCATCACAGCCGGGGTACAACTGTAATCCGTAGTGTTCGGACACCAAGGAAAGTCTGCAAAAGTTGACTCCTTGACATAAATCCCTGTCCGAACCCGGGTTCGAACCCACGCCAAGGACGACAAACTTGTTTCAAAACCATCGTGCAACCGACTCAGCTACAAGCCCACCAAGTCAATCCTGGTCAAAAATTGATTTTTTTCCCGAGAATTTTAAAGCCAGGAATATGTGGTTCTCACCTGCGGCTCTCTTTCGTATAATGTGAAACTAAATTTCAAAGATCTGTATACTCTTTGATATTCCTCTATTTTTCTTTGCTACGGCTGACTTCCTTGCTCCATACCATTTGTCCGGCCCAGTAATCAACTTTTTTTCCAGACGAACATAGACCCAGACGAACATAGACCCAGTTACTCTGCTCATATAGATTTGATTTTACCATCACGGTTTTGTAGTACATTCAAGCGAACTATGGTGTGTGTGGATTAATAAAGTAACGATGAATACCTCATGCTCTTTCGAAGGCTGAAACCGGGTTTTATTGGTACCGGTTGACATAAAAGCTTTTGGGGGAGTATGTCAAGGGGTTCCTCTTATCGGAAACGAGTTTGGCGTTTGCCTTGAAAGAGTAATTGAAATCGAATGAACTGTTCCTTGTCAGACATTACTTAGGGTTCCCCACGGACGTCCCTCATAGAGGGTCCTGGGACCCTCACTTTTAATTTTTAGAGGGTCCATGGACCCCCAGTGCAGAATTTTCGAGGGTTCCAAGGGTCCAAAAGCCAAAAAGTCCCAGTGTACTTAGTAAAACATTGTGATCACGCATAATGTGCTGTGTGCAATAGCTGACGATTGCAGTCTGAAAAAGTATCTACGGTACGCACGATAAAGGAAATTTAGTGCGTCCCAGGACCCGCTCTTTTAAAGTTTAGTGCGTCCCGGGACCCCCTCCATACATTTCTAGCACGTGTTTTCGGCTTCTAGTGCGTATAGGACGCAGGGACGCGCACTTTGGGGAGCCCTGTTACTTGATAGCAATAAATGACTGCAGACTTCACTTCTTCACTGCTATGGAGCACAACAAGTTACACAAAATAGCTGGAAACGGTAAAACAAAACAAAATGCAAAAACACCAATAAGGCCTACAGTTTTTGGGTGGAAGGTACTGTTGTTTCATGTATAGGGCTAATTCTCTTAGCTTTTTCAAGTGGAGATAGTTACAGGCGTTGGATACATTTGTCACTGCAGGAAACCGCGATGGGTTATTTCAGAGCTAGAGCAAGGGGCCGACGAGGATTTTATAACTATACGTGTTACTTGAAACTGCAGCAACAAGGTAATTTTGCTTTGTGTCTCGGATATCTTTTCATGTGGAATCTCTTTTAAAATCTCATTCATTGTAAATGTCACTGAGATTACTGAAGTGGTGGAAATAACAACGTCAATAAATGCAGACTGCGGCGTAGAGGACAATATTGAAAGAAAGGCAAAGTGAAAAAGCTCCTATCAGTCAGATGTCAGAAACACCATATTCACTTGAAACCTCGATTGGTGTGCACTATGGCTTTGTCAGTCGCGAAGCAGAAGACAAACTCCACTTGTCGAAAAAGCTTTGGCTAAGAGTTATAGTGGAGTTCACAGAAGAGTTATATCGAGTTAACAGCTCTTGGTGTTAACAGCATTCGGACAAGAATGTCGATTTCTCTCCTGATGGGGGGACCATAATAGCAGCGTAAATGTACTGGTGACATTTGCCAAATTCAGCATTCATTCTGTGCAGTCTCCGAGGGGGGCCCATTATTCATGCAGCACTGAAATCACCTCCCTGATGCCACAAACATGCAAGCCATGAGCCCTTTGCTTGACGGTGTAGGAGTCAAAAAACGACTCCCAGGAAAACAATATTCAGACCATCCATTTCCTAGGAAAGAAACACTCCTGTCTGAAACACAAACTGCGTCAATTTTGCGGTCGAAATTGACACGTTATTGTGAGCAAAGGTGTCTTCTCAAAAGTTACAGAATCACAATCCCAGGAAACATACGCTTGACGTTTTTGTTTTACTTTTTACTGTTTATATAATACAATATAAACGTGTGCCAAACAAAGGGTTATTTTTTACATGTAGAGATGTCTTACAAAGCCACCACGAGATTGTTTCTTACAAGACATTAAGGCATGGTGGTATTGTGCTAAAATGCAGTTTTATTTTCCTGCAGTCGTTTTTTACCGACCGCACCGGGCCATCGGTTTCCATTGATTTTTGAGGCCCAGGTCTGCTGGCAATCAGGGCGCGGGAAGCGGCGATCAAACAAAACACGTAGCGGGTCTCACGTGCAGACCAGTTGTGTCTGTGCATCACAATCCCCTGGGCCCCTGTCCAAATGTCTGGCTGTGGATACGGGATGGGCGTGAAGAGTAGAATGGCCCTGGCTATACTTTCTTTCTTTATTTCCTCTCTGTCGAGGCATCTCTTCAGTGTCTGTTTGTCTGTCTGTCCGTCTGCCTGCCTGCCTGTCTGTATCTCGCTCTCTCTCTCAGTCTGGCTGTCTCTGTCTATCTGTTTCTGTCTGTCTGTATCTGTCTCTGTCTGTCTCTCTCTTTCTTGCGCTCTCTTTCTTGCGCTCTCTTTTCTTACTTTCTTTTCGGCATTTTCTTTATTCGTGCAATCATGTCATTGACAAAGCCATGCATGACGTGATGTTCAACATTTTTTTCTTAAATTAACTGAATTTAGTTCATCTCATTTTGCACACTTGACAGAATAGACACAACAAAGAGCTGCAATATTGGGATTTTTCCCCAACCGACTTGGTGTTTCTGTGTTGTATTGTTCTCTGGGTTCATACAAATTATATGACTCAGTGTCTGGGTTGAGTCCCGAAAATCTGTTTTTCTGGTATCGATTGCTTTTTGCATGCCAAAACAACAACCAACAATTCTTCTTCTTCTTGTCGTTCGCTGTTAGATCGTCAGTCCGGACTGCAGGGCGAAACGTGCTGTCCTCTCCAAGTCCTCTTTGGGGCGGCCGTATAGCTTCTTTTGTAGCGCTGTCTCCTCTGGCCAGGTGGTGTCCCTCAGAGCACTGTGGTATGGACAAGCCTGCAGGATGTGCTCTGCTGTCTGATTCTTGCCACACGGACATAGGGGGGAGGGAACTAGCTTCAGCTTTGTGGCCATATGATGGTTTAGTCTGTTATGTCCAGTGCGGAGTCTGAGTAGGACGACTTGTTCTTCACGTTGGAGCAGGTCGTAGTCATCTTTCTCCGCTCTGGTTTTCCTCTTGTGTTTGTCTTTTTATATTTAGTCAAGTTTTGACTAAATATTTTAACATCGAGGGGGAATCGAAACGAGGGTCGTGGTGTATGTGCGTATGTGTGTGCGTGCGTGTGTGTGTGTGTGTGTGTAGAGCGATTCAGACTAAACTACTGGACCGATCTTTATGAAATTTGACATGAGAGTTCCTGGGTATGAAATCCCCGAACGTTTTTTTCATTTTTTTGATAAATGTCTTTGATGACGTCATATCCGGCTTTTCGTGAAAGTTGAGGCGGCACTGTCACGCCCTCATTTTTCAACCAAATTGGTTGAAATTTTGGTCAAGTACTCTTCGACGAAGCCCGGGGTTCGGTATTGCATTTCCGCTTGGTGGCTTAAAAATTAATTAATGACTTTGGTCATTAAAAATCTGAAAATTGTAAAAAAAAATAAAAATTTATAAAACGATCCAAATTTACGTTTATCTTATTCTCCATCATTTGCTGATTCCAAAAACATATACATATGTTATATTCGGATTAAAAACAAGCTCTGAAAATTAAATATATAAAAATTATTATCAATTTTTTTTTTTCCAAATCAATTTAAAAACACTTTCATCTTATTCCTTGTCGGTTCCTGATTCCAAAAATATATAGATATGATATGTTTGGATTAAAAACACGCTCAGAAAGTTAAAACGAAGAGAGGTACAGAAAAGCGTGCTATCCTTCTCAGCGCAACGAATACCCCGCTCTTCTTGTCAATTCCACGTGCACTGCCTTTGCCAGGGGCGGTGGAGTGACGATGCTACGAGTATACGGTCTTGCTGCGTTGCGTTGCGTTCAGTTTCATTCTGTGAGTTCGACAGCTACTTGACTAAATGTTGTATTTTCGCCTTACGCGACTTGTTTTCCTTGTACTGCAGCTGGGACGTGAACTGTTCCTTTGAGGCACCTTCCTTGGCAAGTTTGTCTGCAGCCTCGTTTCCTGCTATGTCACAATGAGCTGGCACCCATGCACTGAAGCACGACCCTTCGGTTCTGAGCAACCTGTTGGAGGGCGTTGTTGAGCTCAGTTTCTTTGTTGGCAGACAGAGCTTGGAGTGCTGACATTGCGTCTGTCAGAAAGACGACCTGAGGACATTCATGGTCTGTTTGTTTGTTTGTTCGTTCATGGGCTGAAACTCCCACGGCTGTTACGTGTATGACCGTTTTTACCCCGCCATTTAGGTAGCCATACGCCGCTTTCGGAGGAAGCATGCTGGGTATTTTCGTGTTTCTATAACCCACCGAACTCTGACATGGATTACAGGATCTTTTTCGTGCGCACTTGGTCTTGTGCTTGCGTGTACACACGGGGGTGTTCGGACACCGAGGAGAGTCTGCACACAAAGTTGACTCTGAGAAATAAATCTCTTGCCGAACGTGGGGACGAACTCACGCTGACAGCGGCCAACTGGATACAAATCCAGCGCGCTACCGACTGAGCTACATCCCCGCCCAATTCATGGTCTGATCCGTCAACTATTGTGGCTGCTGTCTTCAAGGCCTGTACTTCTGCACTATAGTTGGTGCAGTGCAAACCTGTGGGAATGCTCGCTGTTTGTGCCTCTCCCTCTGGGTACCGAACTAGAACGCCGGCTCTTCCATCTCTCACAGCATCAGTGGCTGACCCATCAGTGTAGGCGTGGATCCACGCTTCTTCAGGGTACATGTAGTGGTCTGCAATCATGGCCAGGGTAAGCGCCTTCTTACTGGTGTCACTCATGTCCCGTGATGTCACGCCTTTCACAGTTGTGTTGATCTCGAGGACCCTCTGGTTGGCTTCCCAAGGTGTTGGGCATGTTAACCAACAATTCAAAATGAGATCTGATAAACAAAGGAAATACAATTTAAAATGAATAAGAGTACCCCTCTGCAGACCGGACTACGTCAATGCAACGACTTCGACTTTATCCGCGACCTTGAGTATAGGTTATATTGACTTGTGTGGTAAGCTATAAACAGGACTTTGGTAAAAACAAGTTTTAAAACAAAAACTGTCAAATCATGTACACAACAAAGAGTGTCATCAATTGTCTAGTCAATCTTCTATTGTCAGGTATATTAATAGACCTTTGCTGACACGCATACATACAACTACTCTTATCATATCGAATGGCAGACACACTTGCCTAAACGATGATGATTTCCATATATAATTAGTCACAATGTTTTCAAAGTACAGTATTGTTTTCATGTCTGTCTGCTGACCTCCATTCCAACGGGAAAATGAAACGGTAATAGGATCTCACAATCTCTGTTTGCGTAGAAAACGAAAAGCAAAAAGGCACATGCAGACATAGTGGAGTGTCTCCTTTTGACATTCCATCACGTTTTAACGGATTCGCTACGGAGAGATAGTAATGATGTGTAACTAGATGTTGTTCAGTGCAACACGATAAGAACAATTGTGCACCAAGAACCCCACTTGAGTAGGCCAAGAATTAGTCGCGCTGAGTACGGGTGTCTGTTTAGAGGGGCTGTGCGAGGTTACTTTACGGTTGAAAAGATAAACAACAGCAACAAGGAATCAGTTATGGATCTTATTTATAAAGTCGTTCAAACGCTGCAAAAACGTGTTCGTTTGGTTGGTTGTTTTGGGTGATGTTTGAGTACAGTATGTGTCGGTCGATACTGCTGACAATCGCAAAGACTGATGCAACTTCCCCTTAGTGAGGTCTTTTAGTGGTTTTATAGAACTTTCTGTTCATAAACGTAATATATTATTTTATATTTCAGGGTCTGTAAAGACATTCCATAATGATATTTAACAACATTTCATTTTTGTTGGAACGTAAAGCCTCAAATTAATTGGGCGATATCGACTTCGCGAAACTCTGTCACCGTGAGTATTTGGTAATATGATACAAACTTCGCGAAGTCTTCGCAAAGTCGGCTTTAGCAGTCTATCTGTTTCGGATTTCTATGGATACCATTCAGTACATCGTAATCTACTGACCTGACAACGTAGGGACAAGCTTCTTTAATTTATGTGGTAAGCAGAGTTGCTACGCATTATTATGGAAAGTCTGAAAGATGAAATGCATGCATGGTATGCACTGAGGCTATTAATGAACCTTGCAAATCGGGGGCGGTAAAATGTGTCAATTAAGGGACGCTCAAAACGTCACGCTCCCCACAAGATGTTTGTTCTTTTCATACGTAAAGGGACTTTTCCCGGTAACCAACAGGCAGTTTCAAGTCTGTCAACAAGTGATACAAATCGGCTTTTTTTGTTAAAATACTGTCAAATAGCAGGCGCAAAATTCACATTGAAGAACACTCTCTTTGGAATCCACTCTCTGCACTAAAAGGCCAATACCATTGACGGCCAAGGCACTGGAGGACCGTGTCCAGGTACAATTTTGACAGTTTCAAGTTAATTAACTATAATGTATTGAGAGAGAACTTTCACGTGGATTTGGTATATGTGTCGTAATTTTGAAATAGTGTGAATACTTCTGTTTGTTTGTTTTTTTAACGATTAAAAGCAGTCCATAAACGGCCGGATCCCTGCACCGGCGTTTAAGAGGCGCGCACTTCTTCGCGTGAAAACAATTTGGCTCATCGTATCAGATTTTGTCAGGCTTTTGCATGCGATAAGACCATCTTTCCACTTGGTCACATACTCAAAATTAACAGCCTGGGTGCTCTCTGTGCACAATGGACATTCTTGGCTAAGACCAATCTCGACTGTTTATAAATGGCTAAGACCAATCTCAACACACTCGGAAGACGTTTGCCAACTAATGATCATAACATCCATGAGTGCTTTTCTCACGTCGTGGGGTTTGGGTTTTAAATTCAGTCACATTATTTTCTCCTAAAAATGTATTAAATGGATACATTTAACCTCAAATTCCTTGATGGAGGCGGCATAGTCCAGATGATGTAAAATCGGATCCACATCCCAACTCGGATGCTGTGATTCAGACATCACTGATTCATCGTCAGTACAAGTAGCCTTACATCGCTAAACCAATGAGATCGAACTGTTTCAAATCGATCAATTAACACTTAATCAGGGAAATAACGGAGTTACGCGAAGGTCACCGTGCACTGACATTGAGCCCTTGAGCCCCAAAGCTGGGCGGTCCAGGGTCAAATCAGTGTCCCAGGTCACGTCCAACTTTAGTCACTGCTCTGACTGACTACAAGGGTGGTATTGTACGCTTAATCATGTACAAGTTGCTGGCTTTGCACACAAAAAACGACGGCCTTTTGAGTTCGATGACTGCTCGAGCTGTCGACCACTTGATACTGAACTTGAAGTGTCAAGATGACAGATACTTAGTGACCACGTCTTAAAAAGGATGAATTCTTCGAATGTCGATAAATTTACAGAGGTTAAAAACCTATGAGAGACAAAAACACACAAAATCTTAAAAGTAGTTAAGTCTTAAAAAAGAGGCTCCACTGTACCGGTTTTTTGTGCTCGCTGAATATGTCTGTCCGGTTCCCTACCGGCTGTCCAGGAATCCGAACTGTACCACAAAACAGCGTGCATGCTATTGAAGATAAGGGCTGGGAGAATGATGATGCTGTGTTTATTCCCCAAAATGAAAATAATGTGCATGATTTAGAGAATGATTGTGAGAATGATGTTGTGTGTTCGCACCAAGAAGAAAACAATGTGCATGAGTTTGAAGATAAGGGTTGTGAAAGTGATGAGGCTGTTTGTATGTACCAAGATGTAAACAATGTGCATGACTTTACAGATAACGGTCGTGTGAATGATGGTGCTGCAGGAATACCCCAAATTGGAAATCATGTGCATGACTTAGCATTTAACGGTGACTGGGGTGATGATGGCGGTAAAGAGGGAGGCGAAGAGAGAGTGGTGAAGGTCTGTGGTGATACTGTTGATGTTGATGTTGTTGATGTGTACACAAATGCTTCTGATGTTTATATTTTGCATGACTCTCTGGATGTTGGCAATGCGCATGAAATGGATAATGTTGTTGTAATGTCAGATGTTGATGTTCACTTTGACTCGTTAGATGTTGAGAATGTATGTAACAAATCTACTGTTGAAATAGATGTACATAATGGTAATAGTGAGATTGGAGATTCCTTTAGTACTGAATATAGTATTGAGGATAACCCTGATATACTCTCATGCTTAGCGCTTAATGTCTGTGGAATCACTTCAAAGCTAAAATTTCCTGAATTTGTCAAATTTATTGCTAAATATGACATTATTTGTTTTAGCGAGAGCAAACTTGATGATGTTGATGAGATTAACATTCCAGGATACATAGCATTTTATAAGAATAGAGGAAAATTTCGCAGAAAATCAGGTGGTGTATTAGTTTTAATACGGGAAGTGTTTGCTAATAATATAACTATTTTTGAAGAAAAAAAGCTGTCACATAAGATAAAAGAAGAGATGAAAATATGGTATAGATTTTTGGATGTAGAAATGTGTGAGAATGCGCTATTTTTTAAGTTAGATAAGAAAATACTTGGCCGTGACACCCTTTTCTGTGCTTTATATATTCCCCCAGAAGGATCACCTTACCATAATAAAGATGTTTATGCTGAATTAGAAGAGGTGTACATGCAGTTTGGGGTAGATAATGATTATGTCTGTCTCTTAGGAGACTTAAATTCCCGCACTGGTCATCTGAGTGAAATGTTGTATGAAGATGATCAGCATTCAGAAGGTTTTGTTGATAATGACTTGTTTGACTCTGATGAGGTTGGTACTCTAATAGGTGAGCGGGCATCACAGGATAATAATACTAATAACCTTGGTTTTAAATTGATTGATTTTTGTAAAATGACTGGCTTAGTTATTGCTAATGGTAGAGTTGGCGATGATACAGGGGTTGGTAAATGCACATGTAAGGATAAGAGCGTTGTTGATTATTGCATCTTGTCAAAAGATCTGTTCTCGAAAGTTAAATATTTTTCTGTGATGGAATTTTGTGAAATTTATTCTGACGTACACTGTCCTGTTGTTTTGCATTTATTAAAACAGAATGAAGTACGCGCTAATGATTGCCTAGCAGACGATGTGAAAAACCCCAAAAATGAAGATTTGCTGTCTAAAAGTAGAGAAAAGGGTAACAAGTACACAAAACCAAAATGGGATAATAACAATGGGACCAAGTTAGCTTTTGTAGTTAATCTGAATGAGGATGATATTTATACTGTTGAAACTAAATTACAAGATATGCTAGCTACAAGTGAGAGTACGACAACAGATGACGTTGATAGTGTTACTAATAAGATTTGTGATATTCTAAATTGTTCTGCTGAGAAAATCGGTGTAATTAAAGAACAAAAAGTTACGAAAAAGCCACGTTCAAAGAAATTCAAACTCCAACAACCATGGTTTAGTGCAATATGCAAAGAGAAAAGAAAAATATTTTTACATGCGAAAAATAAAGCAAGACGCTTTAAAAATGCGTTCAATGAACATGAAAAAAAGAGTGCTTTTAATGAATACAAAAAGACAATAAAAAAGGAATGCAAGTTGTATCATAATGAGTTCGTTAAAACTTTGAGAAAGTTAAGAAGTAATGACCCGAAAGCATACTGGAATCTTCTAAATAAAAATAAAAATAAAAAAAATAATTCCAAAACTAACTATCCAACTTGTTCGGAGTTTTTCGAACATTTCAATAAACTACAAGAGTGTGATGAAAATGAAATGGATGATAGTAATGAACCTTTAAATGAAGCAAGTAATGAATTTCTTAATGCGCCTTTTACAAAGGAGGAAGTTATCAAATGTATAGACAAGCTGAAAAACAATAAGGCATGCGGTCAAGATAAAATAATTAATGAGTATTTAAAAGCGTCACATGATAGAATGATTGATATTTATGTATTGTTGTTTAATGTTGTTTTGCAGTCAGGAAAGGTTCCAACACAATGGGCTGTAGGCGAAATTATTCCATTGTACAAAAATAAAGGCTCCCAAGCTGACCCCACAAATTATAGAGGAATTACTATACTCAGTTGTTTCGGAAAACTTTTCAGTGCAATTTTAAATGCTAGGTTATCAAACTTTTTGGAGAGTAATAATAAATTAGGTCAAGAACAAACAGGTTTCCGCACAGGTTTTTCAACACTAGACCATGTTTTTACTTTGCATTGTATATTAAATTTTTTTCTCAACAAAAAGAAGCGACTGTTTTGTGCATTTGTAGACTATGAAAAAGCGTTTGATAAAGTTCACCGTGCATTTTTATGGGAGAAATTAGTTAGTTCTGATGTTAATGGGAAGTTTTTAAAAACTGTAAGAAATATGTACGAAAATGCCAAGTCTTGCGTTAAAGTTAATAGTGAGTGCTCTGGATATTTTCCCAGTTTGTGTGGAGTTAGACAAGGGGAAAACTTGTCACCGCTGTTTTTTGCTCTATTTCTAAATGATCTAAAGCCTTTTTTGTTGGAAAACAGTAATGGTTTACAAACTATGTCAAGGGAGGCTATTGTGGTTGGAATGGAAGATACTGATGTAAATGCTTTGTTTCAAATGTTTTTATTACTGTATGCGGTTGATACTGTGATCTGCTCAGAGTCTGAAAAAAAACCTGCAAGAATGTCTAAACAAAATGCACGAATACTGTTTAAAATGGCGTCTAAATATTAATGTAAACAAAACGAAAGTTATAGTTTTTTCCAGAGGTAAAATTAGAAATAAACCATTGTTTACGTATAATGGCAATTCAATCGAAGTAGTGTTTGATGTAATGTACTTGGGCCTTAAAATTAATTATAATAATAAATTTTCAGTCGCACAGAAGAATCTATATGATCGTGCCTCAAGGGCAATGTTTGTTCTTCTGCGTACGTGTAGACAATTGTCACTGCCTGTGGACATACAAGTTGACCTGTTCGATAAAATGATTGCTCCAATCTTACTATATGGATGTGAGGTTTGGGGTTTTGGTTCCTGCGAACTTGCTATTAAACTTCAATTACGTTTTTATAAAATTGTTTTCAAACTAAAAAAATCAACTCCAAATGCTATGATATTTGGTGAACTTGGAAGATATCCACTAGATGTTAATATGAAATGTAGAATGCTTTGCTATTGGTATAAACTGATTAGTCCTATTCATAAAAATAAATTTTCTAGTATTGTGTACTGCTTTACTTATAAATTGTATATCAACAAGATGATTGAATCTGATTATTTATGTTTTATTGAAAAAACCTTAAATGAAATTGGTCTCCCTGGCCTTTGGACTTCTCAAGAAAATGTTCAATATTCAAGCGCATGGTTTAAACAGAAAGTAAAAAGAAGCTTGTATGACCAGTATATCCATAAATGGTTTACAGAAATTGGAACAAAAAATATGTTTTGGAATTATCGAATGTTTAAAGATATTTTTGCATGTGAAGACTATGTCACACACCTGCCATATCAGCAATGTGTTGCAATGATGAAGTTCAGAACATTAAACAACAATTTGCCTGTACAGAAAGAACGTTACCTTAACATCCCGAGGTCAGAAAGAACTTGCACCAAATGTGTATCACAAGACATAGGTGATGAATTCCATTATTTATTTGTCTGTGATTTTTTCAAAGAAGAAAGAGCTGAGTTGTTACCACCTTACTATTGGAAAAAACCTAATGCACTTAAATTTAAAAAGTTGTTTGCTACTAACAAAAAGAAATTGCTAAAGAATATTTTGGACTTTATTAATAGAATCTGTAACAGTTTTTCATAATCTTTTTCATTTTTATTTATTTATTATATTAGCATATATCATGATTGTATTGATTGTATTTATTGTTCAAAATGCCCCCAGGGGTTATGGACTAATAAAAAAACTTGAAAAAACTTGAAAAACTGACCTACTGCAAGAATTTGATAACATATAATCTAATAGATCAGTTTGTTGACTGCAGCTTTCAAGAAAACAGGAGTGTTTTACTCCAACGCGGCTCCCGGCTCATTTACGTTGTGGCTGGGGCCTAGAAAACACACACACACACAAACAACAACAACAAAGGTAAACCAATGTGTCTCTGACTGGTCCAGGATTTTTATAAAGATCAAGCGCCTATACAGTGCACTTGAGATGGACAACGGTACTACCAAAGCATTTCTCACTGGCTAAGGCCGGACATCTTGTTAGGACTGATTAAACATCAAGCGCCTATAGATGCAAAGCTTCAAGATTGAAGAACAAAGGTATACACCAAAGCATGTATCACTGGCCAAGCCGCTGGTCACCTTGTTAGGATTAAACATCAAGCGCCTATGCAGAGGGGCTCAATTTTTAGGATTCGACATCTAGCAATGGTTTAACAGTGATGGCGTTTAAAAAACCCATTTATCAGTGCACTCGAGAGGGACAACGTACGGTAAACCAAACGCGGCATGCCTCACTGACCCTGGACATCTTGTCACGATTAAACATCAAGCGCCTGTGCGAGAGAGGAGGGAAGACGGATTGAGAGGGGCTTTGAAAGCTGCCAGCTGGACCAGCGCGGTCAGTGCGTCCTCCCTCATCAGTCTTGACCACAAAATGAACGCTACATAGTCGAGACAGTCAGACTAGGTACGCGACGAACACCGAACTGCTTTTAGATAATTTGTTAGAGTTTCTCAACTTAAACGCTGCAAACATATCGTAAAGTATAGCTGACGCTATCACACTTTGAATCCATCTCGAATAGCTACCATGCTGGGCTAAAAGGTTATTTTGTACTACAATGTCAGTCACGTCATAAGACTGATTGGGTGTCATGAACGTTCGAGCCAGTCACGTCACAGTCACACTGTGGTAATTAATTTTCTGATTAATCTAAATCAACTTTCATCACACTGAGCACACTGACTCGAAACGTTGTATTGTCTCATTGTACTCCATTTACAGTGCCGATTACAATCGAGTATCCGACTTTCGATTCAGGTCGACTCTGCAGCACAATATCAACGTACTGGCAAACCGGCAAATGAAAAGCAAAGTTGTACATTTAACCTAAAAAGAAAAGCAACAAGACAAACAATAAACAAAAAGCGTATGAGTCACTTTAGCACGGACAATTTTTGTACACAACAAAGTCATAGACAGCGCGTGCGTTGAGGCGCAGACTGCGCGCCACAGTGTGTGTACATCGATCATGCCCAATCTTTGATTGTTTTGGGGGATAGCAGCATATGCCTGTGTGCGGATGGGTTTGCAATACACAAATAATTGATTTGGATTGAAATGTGAAATACTTATTTACTTCTAAATACGATAAGAAAGTAGTTTAAGAATGCACACACATTTTGAATGTTTCAGTGTTCACTGAAAACTCCGCAATACCGGCGAAACACCTGGCTCGGAAACTCCAGCCTTTATGCTGCCACCCCTTCAGAAGTGGAGTCGGCCGCCGCCATTGATCGAGAGAGCGCTGAGCAGTTTCAAAACTACGGCCACCGGCTTCATTCTGTCCGAGTGCAGTGGGAAATTACCGGTGTTTTACTTTGCCCGAGGCTGGAATACCTTTCGCAACACAGTAATCAATTGTCCAGTTCCAATTTCGACTCCCGATTGTGTCGGGACTGGATGAAAGAATGAGTGGGACGGACGGGAAGGGGAACGACATGGCCGGGAGTGAGGTAAAGTCATGTCATTGTCAGAGTTGTCATCCATGTTTCGTCATTTGTCCCACGACTGAAACTCGAACTTTCGTTTGTTAGTGCGTGTCGTGCATGCCCATGTAAAGCTTTGTCACGTTACTTGTTTTGTCTGACCTGTCTGACCAAAAGGTCTTCGATTTGTGTGGAGATGGTACGCAATGACCTTTGTCCGAACCATGTCATTTTAATGTGCACTCTTAGTTGCAGACGGCCTTTCTTTCAGCCGTAGGACAGTCCCTGGGAAAGAGCTCAAAGTCAAAGTGTCTAATATTGCGGTTAGTTGTGTAACTCGTCGCATACTCTCAAACTATAGGTCTGAAACGCTACGCACTTTATTAAACAGTACAGAAGAAGCCAGTGATTACAGTCAGAGTCTATTGTCTTTTGTTGCGGTCATCATATATGCGTAGTTACTAATCCAGGCTATGCTTACAAAGTGTGACATCACACGGAAGTGATCGGGACATTTAGACCTGTTGTTGTATCGTTGGCGGCGGGGCGTGTTGCTCTTGTTGCATGCGGCTGACCGTATATATCATAATGATAAGCGACATATCTTTGCAAACCATCGAGTGTCACGCTGTGTGGATCTCGGATGAATTCAAAAACTTGTTTATCCACTTTCAAGCTCACCCGTCCCCGCGTCCCCCCTCTCTCTCTCTTTCTCTCCCTCATCCTCCTTCTTTCCTCTCTCTCTCTCTCTCTCTCTCTCTCTCTCTCTGTGCATGCACCCTATTTTCACCTAGTTTTTCAACGTCTGTCCTTATCTCGTTCCAGGGTGTGTAAAGAGTAGATTTTTTTAATTGAGTTCTCCGAGGCTAAAAATAACAGCACTAAACACACTCCTGGCAGCTGGTGCCATGGGTGGGAGAAGCTAAAGCAGAGTTGTAAGCTCTTCAGTTACATGAGGCATGCAGGGGGGCACATCCTCCCTAAAGTCTAGTTAGCCCCAGCGTGGGCAGAGGAAGAATTACTCGGAGCCTGCAGCCAGACAGGTTTACTCATACACACCTGGTCTGGCACACTGCTAGGGTACAAATTATACACACCTACATTCTGCTACACCTGCACGCTCTTGTGGCAGCTGCATACATGTACACATGTACAGAATAGGCGTTAACCGGTAATTACCGGTATTTTACCGGTTGAAATGAGAAAATACCGGAAAATAATTGGCTGCCGGTATAACCTACCGGTTGATTTTTAGAACTAGTTTTTTTCGCTGATAAAACAACAAAACCAGGACTCTTACTGTTTCCAATGACCAGCCTATCTTTTTTTCTGAATAGTTTTCATCATAAAAGTTTGTGTACCGGTTTGAAAAAATATTAGCTCCATCCCTGCATGTAGTATACATGTACCTGTATCAATCAATCAATCAATATGAGGCTTATATCGCGCGTATTCCGTGGGTACAGTTCTAAGCGCAGGGATTTATTTTTTTATTTTTTTATTCTTAGTTTATGCAATTTATATCGCGCACATATTCAAGGCGCAGGGATTTATTTATGCCGTGTGAGATGGAATTTTTTGTACACAATACATCACGCATTCACATCGGCCAGCAGATCGCAGCCATTTTGGCGCATATCCTACTTTTCACGGCCTATTATTCCAAGTCACACGGGTATTTTGGTGGACATTTTTATCTATGCCTATACAATTTTGCCAGGAAAGACCCTTTTGTCAATCGTGGGATCTTTAACGTGCACACCCCAATGTAGTGTACACGAAGGGACCTCGGTTTCGTCTCATCCAAAAGACTAGCACTTGAACCCACCACCTAGGTTAGGAAAGGGGGGAGAAAATTGCTAACGCCCTGACCCAGGGTCGAACTCGCAACCTCTCGCTTCCGAGCGCAAGTGCGTTACCACTCGGCCATCCAGTCTCTCTCTCTCTCTGTGCATGCACCCTATTTTCACCTAGTGTGTGTATATTATGTGTTTGAAGTTGTGCTAGATGCTTTATGTATCAAGCTATTTTATATATGCTGTGCAAGAATCACTCATGAAATGATGAATTCAGAAGGTAGAGTTATGATACATACCTGTCCTAAATCAGAATAGAAAAACGTGAAGAATTCCGCAGTGTACCCATCTGATCTTGGGCTTTTGTCGTTGTTTAATTTTTTCACAGCTTTGAGTAGCTCACATTGAGTAAGTCTACCTTCCAATTGTTTACTCTCAGCATCTGTTAATACAGGATGAGCCAGGTTTTCATCAATCTCTTAGTTATACTGGGCATACTAAAAACTCACTCAGTAGTAACTGAGGATTTCATCGAATCCTGACACAATGTTTGGTAGAGGATAACCCTTGACCCCCTACTGAGACATGACCTCATAAAATCCTCTTTTTTTCCAACTAGACACTCTGTAAAACTGCATGCAGGATCTGTTGGGTATTGAACACTTAGTATGCCCAGTAGAACTAAGTTGTAAAGTAAAGTATGATCCCCAACGCTTTTATTTTTAAACTAAGACTTGTTTGGGTTATACACTTCTTTGTTTTGTTTCTTCTGGTTCTTCAACTTCTTGTTTTTGAATTTGAGGGAATGTTAAAACTCTTGAGAACAGTGACTGGAGGTTTTATTGCATTTATTCCCCTTCCAAGCTCATGCTTTCTTTGCATTTTCCGTAATGCATCGAATAACTGAGAGTGAAAAGAGTTTTTATGTGTGTGTGTTTTTGTTTTTGTTTTTGTTTTTTAACTCTATGGCATGTTTTGTTGAATTTAAATCTTTGTCAATGTCATACCGGATGAAATTCTGTAGCTTTGTGCAGCAAACAGAAAGTGAGAAACACCTTTGCTAGGATTAGGAAAACTGACCTACTTTCTGTATTGCTTATGCACATTGTTTGCATACATGATGCATTTGTGTAGAATCACTAGACATATTAATTATTATATTTAGAACGTTTATTTTGATGGCACTGGTGTGACAGACATGCTAATCTGTGGATATGTAGGCTATGATGATCAGTGTAACACAAGCAGATGCTCCCTATCTCCCCTTGTCTGTGTGCACACATGTACCAGTCTCCCTGCCTCTTCCTCACAAGAGACCACCCCTGTTTGACTTAGCGACTGCAAGACATAGTCTCATAGATTCAGTGTAACCAATTGATTCACATTATATTTAAATTTATAATTGTTAGCATGCATGTCAGAAGTGATGACTATGAGCCAGACAGTGGGGAATGTCCCTGCATGCATATTTGCTAATTCAACTGGTGGATTTTTACTGACATTGACACTGAACTACATTTGGGTAATGCTGATAGTGATATATATAAAAGCAAATACGATCCCTGTATGTAGGTGTCATTGGAATTTGGATTGTAGTTTTTGTACCAGGATTATGTCGCTTTATGCTGAGTTCTTTTTTCTTCCACATTGTCATTGGGGGCACCACTAATTTCTAAAGGGAAGGCTCACTTTTTCAGCTTCAGATTAAAATTAATAAAACTTTAAGAGACATTTCAGCTTTAAGACTTTCTTGTTTTCTGCTGTCTGTTGAGCTTATGGTTTTACTTTTAGATGCTTATTTCAGTCCACATTCCATGCATGTAGTCTGCGTTGTGAGCCTGTGGGCGACCTTTTGAGTTCAAGACGTTCGTGACCTTCGAGTCACACTTTGACTCTGGCAGTGACATAGATGCATGAGATAAAGACTGAAAGTGAAACCACACAGGATTCCTGAAAATGAAAGTAAAAAAGACTTTGCTTTTTTGAAAAGGTTCTAGAAAATACAACCTTTGAACTGAAGTCTTCTTTTCCTGGTCTGTTTATCAGTTTGCACCCCTGTATTTTCCAGTAGAGCTTCTGTTTGACCCTCTCCAGCACACACTCACCAGGGACCCCCCCCCCCCCCCCTGAGTTTGGAAACAAGGAGGTTTCATTCACACAGACACATGGTTTAGCTGTCTATCTGCCTTTGAGGTACTGTTCAATTTGCTTCCTGTGATTAATATGCTAGGCTGTATTTGTAAATAAAATGCTCAGTACAGACCACAGTTCAGTTGACAAAGAAATCTCTTTAGGGTAAATGAGCCTAAGGCCAAAAAAAAAAAAATGTCTGTTTCTGGTAACATGGCTAAAAAAAATAGGGTCGGTAGGTAGGGATTTATTTATTTTTTATTTTTTTTTATTTTTTTTTTTTACCCCAAATGTAGACCAATAAAACTAACTTTAAAAATCGCGCAGAGAGACTGGATTCACTATACATAGAGACAAGACACTCAACACATTTACAAATCGTCAGCGGACTTTCGTGTTCACACGTTTTTGTTGTTCATTTTCTCACCCTGTCCTTTACCACCCAAAAAAAATAAAACATTTTTGAGTTTGGAAAAAAAAAGTTTAGGGTCGGCGCCGAAATTTAGGGTCGGTCGGGTGACCAGAAACAGACAATTTTTTTTTTTTGGCCTAAGGATTAGTAAAGCTCACACTCACAGCCTCTAGCACCCTTATTGGTGGATCTCAAACACTGATGTATGTATACCCATACAATTACTCAGAGACTTACCCTGTGTTTATCTGTCCATGCCTAGTTGGTGGCTAATTGAGTAATCAAGTGTACCTGGCTTTCCTTTTCCCTCTCTCAGTCTCTGCCTTTGGGAGTCTTACTCTTAGTCTTAGTCTTACCAGCAGGTTAAAGGTTACCAGTGTCCTGACTTCATTTGGCAAAATTTATGCCATGGTTGATGGGTAAAATACAGTGATTACATGTTGTTCTTAGTGTGTGTTCAAGTCCAAGGCTTGAAGTTGAACATTTGAGAGGGGGAGGGTAATTTATCTTATTAGTATGCACAAACATTGAGTCCGCAAGCTGGCCTGTATTTTGTGTGGTGCTTTGTTACATGGTGATTAAAAAATGGAACAGAAGAATGAACCATAACACACAAGTTTGCATACCATTCTGCCAATCAGATTGCACTCGGTTCTATTCATTTTCAGTTTAAATCCAAAAAGACTGCTAACGTTCCAAAATTCAGAATCAAAAAACAAGAATGGTAGGTTATTGTAATGATTAATTATTTATTGACTAAACAAAATGTTACATTTAGGTTTTCAGTTTAGTTTTTGTCACACGTCTGTTTTTTTCCCAAAAGTCAATGGAATCATTAAACTCAAAGAGGTGTATACATTTTCTCACTCCGAGCCGATGTGAATGCTGGAAGTGAATCACTGAATGCCTCCTGCTCTGCAGATGCATGGGACAGAACCGATCAGCACACTGCCTTGAGTATTGATTGTCAACAGCAGTTCTTTCCCTTGAGCTAATTCCTTTTTCTGGCACCAGGTACTGAGGCAGAATACTGAATAGCAGTACACCACAAGTGATTCATACAAGCAGTTAAGAGATACAAGGGTGCGTTCAAAAATAGACCGTAAAGTTGTTGAACGAAGATGTTGCACACAATGATGTACGCACATAGAGTCTGGTTCATAGGAATCTTGACAGAGTAACTGTGAAGGTGGCAGAGTGTTTTTGTTAACTTGTTGAGTAGGATGTGGTGCACAGGTGATAGAGGGAACATGCCTTGGGCCCATCAGGTAAACTTAAGTTTTCTGATATTAAGTTTTAGATTTTATGTTAAACTTTTGAATGAAACACACACAGTGGAGGTGAAGATGATTCTCGTTACATCATAAATGTGCTGATTATGATTCAAAGCCGGGTTTTCCCATGTAACATGCCCCTAATGGCCTTGCCGTGAGGGCGTAAAACTTACATTTTCTCTCGATTCAGGTAGTTATAAACAGGTAGTTGAGGATGTTCTGTGATCTGGAGCCTTCATTACCATAAACTGTTTTTTGAAGTCAGAGCTGATTATAATTTAAGCTACAGCACCTTATTAAGTGCCTATTCAGTATTGTGTCGTAAATTTTATATAAACATTTTTTACCAGATGTAAGTTTGTGATTCTTTTAACTTAAAAAAAATAAATGTGGAGACTTTTATTGTTATTATGGATGCTTGTCTGGCAGTAGGGTTATAACATAGCATCATGCTGGCATTGCCAGTACAGGTCCTACTCCAAGTACGCATACCAGCGCTAAAAGTCCACAGAATGGGGCACTGGCCTATTTGTAGTACTTCTCATAATTTACTAACCAGAGAGCAAATTTTTTTATTTTTACTCTCCAAACCAACCATTTGTTTCAGCAACTTTACTCGCATTTTGCGAGTAGATTTACATTTCTACTCGCCATTTACATGTTTCTACTCGCCATGGCGAGTAAAGTACAGTGGACGCTGCTTAATAAAACCGCGGTTAATAGAGCCAGCCGCTTATAAAAGCCGATTTCAGACGGTCCGGATTTATGACTATATCTTATGTATTATTAGAAAAAGCCGGTTAATAAAACCAACCCGCCGCTTATTAAAGCCAGTTTTCTCAGAGAAATCACGTAGTTTGTGACTAAAACTCACATTATCTTGTGGAAGACGACCAACAAACAAACACTCATAAAATCGTTCTTCTCTGCCGAGTAATGATTCGTGACGGTGACAGTGAAATTATTGATGTACCGAAGTGATCAAAGTACACGTACATGTACATATTTAAAACAAAAGTTCAACATCCTTCGTGAAGTTTTGTTTAGATTCAAACAAGTGTAAATGACGAAAGAAAGTGACTGAGTGACGTAAACAAAAGAGAAGATTTTTTTTTTCTTTTCGAAAATGATGTACATTCCTGGACCGCCGCGGTTTATAAATCCGCCGCTTATTAAAGCCATTTTTCGTCGGTCCAGAAGTGGCTTTGTTAAGCGGCGACCACTGTACTCGACACTTTCAGGCCTGCATTCACTGTAAAATGAAGAAGAAGGAATAAGAAATGGGACAGCAAATGAAGAAGAGTGAATGAAATTGAAAGAGAGAAACATCTCCCATAGAGGACAAAATATGAGGTTGGGGTTAGACTGAGTGTCCATAGTTAACAATAACATTTGCTTTTCCAGGGATACTTCCACTGTTTTCCCTCGTCTAAGGAATAGTGTTAACCATGCAAATTTACCTGCGTTCTGTGATTGTTAGCAATCCAGAGGGAAGAATGGGTCATTCTGCCATGTGACGAGCAGACCTTTACTGCTGAGTATGCTATTGTGTTGGTATAGAGGCTTAAGGTACTTGTATTTTCAGAAGGAATGTTGTTACATCATTCATCTTAGCGCTTGCCTCAGGCTTAATGTGATGAATTGAGCTAAGGGTCGTTGACTTAAGCTCGATTTGCAGTATAATACCTCCCTCAAGTATGGGCACTAGCAGTTTACTGGATTCTTTGGACAGGAAAGGGCTTTGCAGTGGAAAGAAGTTGTTTGTTTTTTTGCCACAGGCTCATGAGATTGGTAAAGGGAAGGGGTACACATTCTCGATTCAGATTGCCAAGGCCCTTGTCGGTGCTCCAGTAAGTCTCCAAGTTGCTGTCGTGTGCCCTTTGTCTGTCCCCAGGGACGGCCTTTCTGTGATTGGTGTTTACAATTACAGCGACAGTCTTTACTTTTGTTTCGGAAGCAATGAAGTTATGTGTCCCATCTGAGTTTCCAAGTTCGAGATAGAAAATACGTGCCTTCTTTTAATAGTTTAACTTTAACTGTCAGGCATCAATATTTACCGAATGATCCTTATTGAGTGGTTGGGAATGTTGTGTGGAAGGGCACCCGCGCACGCACATAAACTCGGCAGAACTTGTAACAGTATAACAACTGCGACATTTGGGAGCAGGCTTCAAAGTTCTAAACCTTCATCTGGACTGTTGGGTGTCATGGTGTGGTATATTCCTGTCTACACATAAAGTCGTCACATTAACAATTACTGAATTGTGCGTGCCTTATGCCTTTTTAACACCTGATTCAGACGCATGCGTTGATTACTGCTGTTGGTCGTGTTGCAATAACGACTTACGTTTGGGGGGGGGGGGGGGGGTGTCTTTTTTTTTTTGTTCCGACTCCTTGGGTTTTTGTTGTGAAAGTTGCAGTGGAAAAGAACGAGTCTGCAAGCTTGGTTACGCCGAGTTTTGCTGGAAACTATCCAGTCTGGAACCACCTTTGATTACTTTAGCATATTTACGAGAAGGGTTGTAAAAAACATCTTTGTGGAACATTATGATTGGATGGGAAATAGGGGAAGGTGGCAAACATGACTTTTATCTCCTTGGAAGACATCCTCCGGCAGACCCCAATCTTCTTTGCAATTCCCCGTGGAGTGGTAAGGTTTCCTTCCTCTCCAGTCCCACTTCCAGTTCAGCCCTAGCTTTTTACTTCTATCCCCCAATCTCAGTTGTGTACGAGTTGGCATAAAATCGAACCGGTTGGTAGGAAGCTTAAAGATCCCTTTCAGTTCTCCGCCAAAGACCGAATGTCTCTCCCGGTGTTGTAGCCATCGAGTCGGGTTTATTATTGATTATTTTGTTGGGTGGTCACCGACCAGGTTTCCTCCTCATGTCCCCCCTCTTCCCTTCTCCAAAAATTGATCGCTTGTGCGTCGCTACAATGCGGGGCCATGCTGACAGTGACAGGTCAGGGGCTGATAGACTTTATGCTAATACCCTTATGTGAGTGACTCACACCTAATGGTGCAATACGTATTCATGTCCGCGGAGGCCGGTGCGGGACACTGGCTTTTTGCCTCCTCCGTCCCCTCCTCTTAGTGGCCGCAGATTCTGCAAGCAGCACTGATTCTTTCTTCGCCTCCACTCTGGAACCGTCTTTCAGCCAACTCGGTCCGACACGGGTCACAGTCACCGCTTGTGCAAACAGTGATGGGCACAGGTTGGTCAAGGCGCCAGGTACCATCCTCGCCGCTGCTACTGTTGCTGCTTCTGTAGCTGGTGCTGACGACGTGACTGTGATTCTCATTTGGCTGCGTCTTTTGGCCTCGTCTTGTTTGCTCCAGTTTGACTCCCTCTCTACTTCGTGTGTCTGACGTGCACAAAACGCGCCGCATTGATTGGTGTCACCGTGTCAGCTGACTCATCAAACCTTTTGCTGTTCATGTTTTACATCGTAGTGTGTGGTAGTGGTACGGTCGTGACCAGATTAGACACCTTTTTGATCCGTCTCTGCTGTTTTTGTGTGGATCCTGAGACTGATAGGCAGACCACCTGTTGACAATGTAAATAGGTGCAGGACCTGCTTAGGCAACAGACGCGCATATTATAGGCGGCTGTTTCAAATTATGCTTGCTGCGTGTCTTCTCTGCACGCACACACCTGTATGCATTGATTTTTGTCGTTGTGGGTAAAGTGCAGAGCGTGCAGAATTTGTTGTTCTCTATTGTGTTTTGGTTCGTGCACCTTGTAATTGTATGGCGACGGACTACTTTCACGGTGCAAGCATGGCGTTTTCTGAAAATAAAATCTTGCGGTTGTAAATCTGGGACTTGTGTTGGGTCAGGAGCATTTGACAAATTACACGTCGTCCTGAAAGACCGACGCTAGAACCATGACTACCATATTCACCTCCACCTCTTCCCAGTACGTGCTGGAGCAGCAGCGCCACCGCCACTCATTCTCCGATCCCATGGAGGGCCCCCACTCCCATCACCACCACCCCCATCCACCGCCCCACCATCATCACGAGCACCACCCCGATCACCATCACGATCATCACCACCACCACCACCACCACGAGCACAGAGAGCATCACCACAAGCCCCGCGGATCGCACGATTCCCACGAGCCAGTGCACGGGGATGCTCGTCGAGGCTCCCACAGTCATGGCGCGCATGATGCTTCTAAGGGTCATCATCATCACCACCGTCACGGCCACCATGAGGTATCAATAATCAGACGTTGGGGGGGGGGGGGGGGGGGGAAATGCTGTTGGTTTATAACAGTGGACGGTCTTGAGTAATCTTCAGACTGCAAGTTATAACAGTAGACGGTCTTGAGTAATCTTCAGACTGCAAGTTATAAAAGTGGACGGTCTTAAGTAATCTTCAGACTGCAAGTTATAAAAGTGGACGGTCTTAAGTAATCTTCAGACTGCAAGTTATAAAAGTGGACGGCCTTGAGTAATCTTCAGACTGCAAGTTATAACAGTGGACGGTCTTGAGTACTCCATGCCCATGGTCTTGAGTAATCTTTAGATTGCACGTTTTCCGGTGAAATTCCTGACCGGTTGCTTTTTCTAAAGAATGTTCCTGGGCCCGAGTAAAAGCACCACCACGTGGATCCAGTTACTGATCTTGTATACCGGATAGGCCATGATGAAGTCAGATTTGTCAGTGTGGCACACGCACCCCAAAGTTTAGACCTACTCCTATATTTTGTTGTTGTTCAGTGGGCCGTCTTTTTGAGACTTCAGGCAAAATTGCAGTCTTAAAACTACAGTGCCAATGTTTGTTATGGATCTAAGGTTTTCATTGTGGTGCACAGCACCCGTTGGTAGCGATTTTGTAGTTGATTGTGAAAAAGGTAGGGGTGGTGTGGGGTGTACCTTATAATGGGAGACTACTGAAAGGCAGCCAACCGTTGTTGGTTTAATTGAATATTAAAAATACTTTCCATCACATGTATAACCGGCTCAGATCCACCTGGGATTTTGCATGCACGAAGGACATCTTTCCATTTTGCTTCACACCAAAGTTGAACAGACAGGCTGTTTTCTATGCAGAATGGGAATTATGTGTTCAACTGATATTTCGGATTGTCACACAGGGATGTTGCTACAAATTCATACCTATAGGACAAATGTCCTGAGCTCTTCGGCGTCAATAGGACATTTGACTGCTTTCAGACATTTTAAATTAATAGGACATTATAATTGTCTGCAAAACACAAAATTATCATGTGCAAACACACATATATCAGTTTATGCACCAACATTGTGTGCGTATATTGTTTTATTACATTTGTTTCAAACAGGACACACACGAAAATGTAAAAACCCTAAAAAACGACCAAAAACTTCAGCACTATCACGAAAAGAAAATTATCAAATATCGCGCTGTCCGAAGGAGTGGAGTTCTTATCGGACCATGACCGCGCTCAGTTGAAAACGATAGGAAATCTGACCGCAATGCGGCTATGTGAATCGGACTCACAGATCGGTCGGTTTTGAAAACAGATACGAGAAACATACTACCGATGTGCCTCGAGTGATTAATACTTCAGGTAAAAATTACGGGGTGCATTTGTTAAGCGGAAGGTCAAGGTAGTGACAAAAGGAAGACGCTACCAGACGGAAATAACACTCTGTCTGTCTGTCTGTCTGTCTGTCTGTCTGTCTGTCTGTCTGTCTGTCTGTCTGTCTCTCTCTCTCTCTCTCTCTCTCTCTCTCTCTCTCTCTCTCTCTCTGTTTGTCTCTCTCGACTGTGTGTGAGTGTGAGTGTGTGTTTTCAATAATCAGGAACTGACAGCATTTCCAAATGGTAACTTTTCCAATGTTTGTCAGAATCGTGGTGATTGATGAATTATTTTGCGCTTCCTTGTTTTAAATCAGTGTCAGACTGGCCATCGACCTAACCCTTTTGACCTGAACTCTAGTTTAATAGTAGGCCTATAATCACTTGTGTGTCTTTGTTGCAAACAGAAAATTAGATTAAAAAAACGCAAATGTGTGTCTGAAGTTCTGTTTATTTGTCTTGCCTTTAAATGTTTGCAAACTCCCTGAGGCATCAGAGATTCAAAGGTTTGTTGCAACAACAAACACAAAAATACCGTTTCACATTTTTCAGATAGACCCCCCCACCCCCCTCCGATTTGAAGAAATTTGATCTAGAATAAAAAAGGAACATTTGATTTCCATTGTCTTCTTCTTTTCACAAGTAAAACTTGTCATGCGTTCATGTTTCTGGACTGGATACGTGTACGGAAGAAACCGGAACAAGAGAAAAATTGTGCACTGCAGCCAGAATGGAGAAAAATAGTGCCGTAGTTTGCACATCCTCGCAAATATTTTGCGCGGGATGAGGCTAAGAGGAAACTGCGTCGGAGTTTGGCAAGTGAGAAATGAGAGCTATCATGTTGGGTTTGTACGGGGGACCTAAGGGATTGTGATTTGCTGGTCTGGCGAGATGCATTCCCAGTCTTCAGAGATGCGTTTCCATGGCAATAGGGGGAAAGGGCTCGTGGGGTCCCCCGTTTTACGAGTGTTTGTATCGATCGTCTCTGTGTGCAAGATTTGGGGACCGGTGGCCGTGCCTTTGCATTTTGACAATCTGTTACTAATGAATACATGCTTCGTGTGTTCACCGTTGAGGGCTTTTGTTCGAGATTGTTGTAAAGACTTGAACTTGAAGTAGTGTTGTTTTCCTGTACCTATTGTATCCCACCGCATCTCCACGCCATCCAGTAGTCACTTGACGTTCGCGCACGGACACGGGCTACATTGCTAATGCTATTTTGATATCAGATTGCAGAAGCAGAAGAAAAAAAACAAGCATGAAGTGTGTGTGTGTGTGTGTGTAAAACTAGCCTGAACTGGTGACAACAAAATACGAATGGCTCCATGATGTCAGACCCTGTCGGAAAAAGAAATGACGACCTACACGGGCGATGGCTGGTGACGCCAGAGGCTTCGCAACCCTCCGTGCTGCATGAATAGTCGTGCATAATAGACATAATTTGCACAATGTGGCGTCCAAAACGTTCACAGTAATGCAATATCCGCTGAACCAGACGAACAGAGCGGGAGCAAACAGGGAGCCATTGATTTTACGTCCAACACCGTCCGATGGGGGGGGGGGGGGGGGGGGGGGGGGAATTGATGGGCTGACCTTTTCTTTTCACTTCGACGACCGAATCTTGCCACTTTTGCCACTGGAGCCCTTGAGAAGAGAGCTTTCGTTTCCCTCTTTCGCTGGCAAATGATGAATGTTGCTATTTGGCTGCTTTTGGGGGGCTGTGTCCGCTTGTAGACCTGTCCATTGTGAGACTACGACTGGTCGAGTTGACGGACGTTCTGATCGAAGTGGTGGCGGAGCACCGTACTTCATCCTCCGCGCATGTCTGTCCTGTGCGCTTCATTCGCGAACATGACATGGGAGTAATAAATCGGATCAATGTCTTGAGTGGTTTACGGTACTGTCAGTGCTTAGGGACATGAAAATGAAAGTTGGCTTCTCAGGAGTGTGCGTGCGTGCGTGCATGCGCGCAGTCATGATTTGATTAAGCAATGAAGCCAGTATTAGATAATTATGGGGTTTACATAAGGCCGTTATTTTCGTCGATTCTTCAGCTTTCTTGCTTTTGACACTTCCAATACGGAAAGGAAATGGACAGGGCGGGGTGACTTGTCTGTGTTTGCATTATGACAATTTTGTCGACATATTCTCATGTCATGAAGACTGGCATCAACTTCAGATATTGGTATTTTTAGTATACGGTATGATGGCCAGGGCCGCATGACACGTACGATACAAAAACAGTGGGACAGATTCCATTGAAAGCGGACCAGCGCTAAATAAATTGAGGAAACACCGGCAGCGGCTGACTAATCGGCGGGCAATAAGTGTCATCGGAGCAGCGTAACCCGGCACTGATCGATAAGACGCCGCTGTGATGATCACTCTGGTACTGATACCACTTGGCTGATCGGAGAAAGCCCAAATAGAGAGAGGAATGAGGGGGGGGGAGGGGGCAGTAAGGGAGGGAATAGGGAGGAGGATGGTGGTTTTGGTAGGGCCAGGCCAGACAGAATTCACGCCCACTTCTATAAATTTGCTAGTTATTCGTCTCATTTTGTCAGGAGACCGCGATTGGGAGAGGGTGGGTTGGGTGGAGATGGATTGTAATTTGTAGTTGTGTGGACGTGCTCCGGGCTTTTGGGTATAGGCACACTTCCCTGCATTTACCGTTTTACGTCAACTCGTTTTATTATGATTTTCGTTCGCGTCATGCGGTGTCACTGTCAGTTGCGTTATGCCATGGTTTGTCCCATAACCGAAAACTCGGTTAGGGTATTGGTACGGTCTGCTACTGTAACATCACGTTGGAAACGGGGGTTGGTGCGGGTGGAAGGGAACATGTCAGTCACGCCCACGTGCAGCTCGTGCACATCTGTATACGAGTTAAGCCTTTGGGACCGACGTCGTTGAAAGGGTATTGGGCTATCCAGACAACCACAACAACATGGGTGATCAGACAACAGCGGCACGGGGACAGAGGGCTGTGCACAGTGTGTGTTTGTGTGTGTGTGTGTGTGTGTGTGTGAGAGAGAGAGAGAGAAACTGTTTGCGCGTGTGACTGACCGTATGTGTGTGACTGACTGTGTATACACACACAGTGTGTGTGTGTGTGTGTGTGTGTGTGTGTGCAATTTGGGCTTGCTGTTCTAAGAAGTCTGCATTGGCATAGCACCAGCTCGTACCGGCCAACATCGCCTGATGCCCTTGCCTTGCGCATATTTTATGAATTAGGATTTGACAGGAACCATGTTTGGTAAAGATGCTGAGCTGCCTGAAATTCAGGATGCGTAATTTTAAAGTAATCTGGTCTGCAGGACTTTGTTAAATCCCAAGTGCACTGCGATGGCCAACACGTATCAAGTAAGCGCAAGTATAGAGAACGTGCAACGACATCCGTTGTGTGCATGTAACGTGCAGTGGGAACAAAATGCTGTATGCTGTATGTAGACTGATTCTAGGGTACCAGTGCAGGAGGCGCAAGTGCAATTTAAAGAGAAATTGCTCAATTTGGCGAATGTCACAGATGTAGCATTGCATGACATTTCTTTTTCTTCTCCAACACGCATTGCCTGACATTTGAGGCGGTGAGAATGGAAATCACCCACACGACCTTTCAGCACCTGTGGTGCATGGCCGCTGACCTGTAATAACCTTTTCGCCCAACGAACAATCGGGGTACATAATAGATATTTGATGACGTAACTGTTTTCCCGGTGACTGTCTGCGCTGGCCCGAAAACCATCGATTTGTTGTGTGTCCGAAGTGTGCGCCGAGTGTTCGTGCTTCGAGGCCTGTCGGCTGACTGTCCTCTACATAATTCATGGCTTGGGTCTGCGAGGACGCAGGGGTAGCGCACAATCACATAGGCTTGCGCTTTTGCTGACGGAGCTGGTAGATGCGGGATGCTCTCTTTCTAATCAAGTTTTGACCGTTCTCGTTAACAACTGCATGCTTCTCGGGGACCGTTGCATACATGTTTGGCTTGGTTGTTGCTTGTTCTAGATTTTGTAGTCGTTACTTTTAACTTAGTTAGTGTTCTCTGTCTGCAGGGTTCCAACAATAGGCTGGGAAAGGTTGTAAAAGTGTAGGGAAATTGAATGGTCACTTTCCAGGTAAGGCAGGTTGGTAAATTTTGCAGAATTTGAGGGAGGCTTAGGGAAGTTCAGGAATTTTGCTGTAGAGTGTGAATACGCTTTAGAGTGTGAAAATTGAAATTTCCCATTGTAAGTAATTAAATCAGCAATAGAGGAACAGAGAGTTATTTCAATTTTCATATTTCTTTATGTGGAGATGCACATACACATATTAATCATTACATAGCTTACAGTTGATGTGGGTGCTCGTTATATTCTCTGATCGAAGGTCATAATTCTGAATCAGCCAGCGGTAGCACTGCATGGATGATAGCATGGAATTTCTTGTTCAAATGCCACATTCTGTATTATTAAGCTTCAGTACATTAGCTTCTCATCCAACTTATTCATCCATTCCAAGTATAATTATTGAAAAAAAGAACATATTTCATTTATTTGTCATACTCTTTCAGACTAAATCAGTAAATGGACTACAGTTTAAATAATAATATCAACTGGTTGTAAGTTATGATTTTTCCCAAACAGAATTTCTTTCTATGTAGAGTCAGAGTGGAAATAAATAGCTACTATATCTAGCAATGGGTACAGGGAAACATTTATTTGGCATAGTCATCCCTCACCAAAAAAACGAGATAGTTTTGGAGGATTGCAGCTGACAGTTTATGAGTTACTTTATTGGATGTAAGCCTTTATTAAATGAGTTTATGACTGGGTCAGTGGTAAAATACATGCCAGTTCAGGTAGTGATATCAAAGTTAGCTTAGTGCACAATAACTAGCCAGTGGCAGGTACATGCACCATGACTTTGTTCAGTGAGCACAGCACTAGATGACTATTTGTGATATCTCATCTTTTTCCAAATGCATGCACTTCAGACTGCCTACTTCGCCACATCTCATCCCCATCATACGCACTTTCCCTTGCTCCTGTACACTACACTACACGTAGAGGCATTATAATGTTGTGTTTTAATTTTGAATCATGATCCAGTCAAACCCCACACTTCTAATTTCTAAAGTTCTGTTCTTGAAACTACGATGACAATCAATACCCTCACAGACAGCTCTGCCTGTGCTCAAGACCAAAACCCTTTGTTGATTTCAACTACCAATGATTGAATGAATGAGTGTCACTGTCAGCGTGTGTACTCTTCCCTGAACAGTACCATAATGACACCCTACCCCAAATATAATGATCCAGCAGTATTGCCCTCAGGGGTTCCTCTCACTGTGTGAATGTTTAACCACTCTTGGGGCTCTGTCTGCAGCAAAATGTCTGGAAGGACAGGAACCACATTCTCCACTGTTTGAATCTAAAGGCATGGCAGGCCAGACACTGTGAGGCCTGGCCTGGTGCTGGCACTACAACAGCCAGCAAAATCAATACTCAGGCTGCTGAGCCAAACTGGAGCTGATATTAATAATGGATTTCAGGCTAACAAATGCAGAGCGGGTAATTATCATCAGCCAATGGGAGGCGGCCTTGCAAACGCTCTTCCAGGAGGTTTTCTAGCAGTTTGAGTCATAATGCCGCCGTAGCTGCATAAGTTCCAATGAAGACGAGCGCTGTAGAGCGCGCGGGAGAGGGGATGATAGAAGCATCTCCAAGCTTCAGGGTCTTGAGGACAAGGAGAGAGTCCGGATTTCGGTTTTAGGGGCGCTTTCGACTTAGAAGGTGCTCACAGTCGTCACTGCCACCTCTTGCAACGGGTGCTAAGTATTCTCGGCGGACTCTCAACATGGCCGACAAGCAACAGCGCAAGGTATTTCTCTTCGCTTGCTTTCTTGTTACCTGTCTTGGACTTTTCCTTGGTTAATGTCTTCTGGAGAAAATTAAATAGAATCTTATCTTGGTGTCATTGACATGTGATGTGAAATTTAAGATTTCATCCTTATTGTCTTAATTGCCCATATAAGCTGGCCCAGAGTATCCAGTTTACCTACAGTTGAGTCATACTCATAGTGGACTCTCCGTTTTTCTGTGAGTCACTTCAGAATGACTCCTTCAGATCGTGGAATATTAGTAACATTTTTACTATTTTAGGTTAGTTTGAGGTGAAATAGCAAGCACAAACTGCTAAGTGTGTGGTAAAAGCATTAGTTTTGTACGGCATTGTATCACAATTTACCGGTTGCCAAATTACCACCAGACACTTGTGGGAGGTCAATAGTGGATCATTATGCAGGGATGGCTCATTGTCTCTCACGCGTGACTAAGCATGGGACACAGTGTGAACAGAAACCGTATCGCAGTGGTTTAACTAGTAGTGTAGGGAAACTAGCACAGACAAACACACTGATCAATAGAACACGGGAGAGAGGAAGGACGAATGATTTGGGTAGTAGTAGAAGTCGTCAATAATGCTATGAGTGGATGACATTAACTATGCACGGGGGGAAAGGAAGCCGACAGGCAGTCACTCCCGCAGGGAGAAAGGAACTTAGTCCACGGCTAATCTTTCTGAAGCCCAGCAGCAGATGGTAAGGGCTCGGTGTACTGAGCACACGATGGGTGACAGGATTTTACTCGACTTCGGAGCAGCCGAGGGCAGATTGTCAATCGATCTCTGTGTGTGTAGAGAGAGCATTACCGTGGTGACTTCGCTTCGGCCTTGACCCCCAGCTGATCGATGTGGCTTCTGCTACTGGCTGTTATCCTGCCAAACTTCCAGCTCGCCCTGGGCTTCTGTTTTTATTCCTGCATGCTCTCTCTTCCTCGAGATTCAGTTGACGCAACTTCGATTTATTTTGTTTCTGTGCAGAGAAATTGAACGTGCCACTTCACTCACGTCTAACTGTTGTTTTGTAGCTTCGGTGGTTGTCCTGGTTGTGTTCTGACGGTCGAACAATGGCTGTTTTTAGTGGGGTTTAGTTTTTATTGACTGCTTTATGGTGTTAGCCGCTTAATGTTAGAAGTCGTGTCTGGGTGCAAGTCTTGGTAAACTTTTGGCTTGCTTTTGAAGCACGTGTACAGCGCGCGCATGTACTCACGCACGCACGTATATTATACGCACGCACTTACGCTGGTACACACACACACGCACGTACGTACACACACACACACACCCACACACACACACACACACACTAACTCTCTCCTCCCCCTCCCTGCCCTGGCTCTCTATGTAAGCCGTCTGACTCACCTCACTGTAATGAAAAGGGAACTAAAGATGACCTGCAGCAGGGATTACATTGCATGCTGTGCATTCAAAGCGTACATAATACGAACCGCCGTGGATCAAAGAGGAGCATCAAAAGCCCTTTCTTTGAATCGTCCAACATGCAAGCATGGACCTCAAGGGGTGGTTTTGACATTTGGTATTTCTACATTCCCATTTTTGTTCTGATCCAAGTAGGGTAATGCAGAGTGTAAGTTCTATGATCCCAAAAGGCCACATTTGTAACCAAAATTCACAGTCAACTTACAAATGCAGCTATTCGAGATTAGTTCTTTTTAGGACAACAGAAGTTGGATTATTTTGTAGTTTATATGTTATGCAAAAACCACATATTTGGGGCACATACAGATCACAAAACTGAAAAGAAATTGCCAGCTTGGAATTTGCTAGCACAAGTCAGCAGTGTCCCAGCGGGGGAGTATCCTGTACACGCTATCATAATAGTTGTCTGACATTTGGAGGGGGATAGAATACGGCGCCTTTCTCTTGCCTTGACACTTGCTATTTTTGTTTGCTTTTTGTCCCCCCTCATGCCGACAGCGTTTTCACCTGCCTGGGTCAAGCTTGAATCCTCAGTGTTAAGGCCATGTCAGACGCACAACACAAAACAGTGTTTTCTTTCATAACAAACACAAAACAGCGTGTTTCCTGTGTGACAACTGACATCCCCAAAAATGCGTTTCAGAAAACACTGTTTCGCGTTTTCGCATCGTGTTTTGGGTTTTAGAGCATGCTCTAAAATCTGAAAACACGTTTTGGTAGTCGGTCAATGAACACGGACGATCAACTCACGTGACGCGGTTTCCGGCACCACGGAGATAGATAAAAAATGGCCGACTCAGATGTGGTTCCAATTCAGGGTAGTATCGGACCCATGAATCCAAACTAGAGTCTATGGAGCCTGTCACGGTTGAAGAGTGGCAATAATATCAGTAGGCGCTGCCAGCCGTGTTGTTTACAAACCCAAACACAGCGCGGTAGCTGGACGGGTCAAGCTGACACTGACCGTATCAGCGTTAGCAATTTTCTCCCCCCTTTCCTAACCTAGGTGGTGGGTTCAAGTGCTAGTCTTTTGGATGAGACGAAAAACCGAGGTCCCTTCGTGTACACTACATTGGGGTGTGCACGTTAAAGATCCCACGATTGACAAAAGGGTCTTTCCTGGCAAAATTGTATAGGCATAGATAACAAGTCGTGTAAGGCGAAATTACTACATTTAGTCAAGCTGTGGAACTCACAGAATGAAACTGAACGTAGTCTGCCGCTAGTGCAAAAGTAAGTGACGAGCCTGGTTGGGGCGGTAGCGGTTGCGCTGTGCTTCATAGCACGCTTTACTGTACCTCTCTTCGTTTTAACTTTCTGAGCGTGTTTTTAATCCAAACATATCATATCTATATGTTTTTGGAATCAGGAACCGACAAGGAATAAGATGAAATAATTTTTAAAACGATTTCGGAAATTTAATTTTAATCATAATTTTTATATTTTTATTTTTCAGAGCTTGTTTTTAATCCAAATATAACATATTTATATGTTTTTGTAATCAGAAAATAATGAAGAATAAGATGCACGTAAATTTGGATCGTTTTATAGTGGGTTTTTTTTAAAACAATTTTCAGATTTTTAATGACCAAAGTCATTAATTAATTTTTAAGCCACCAAGCTGAAATGCAATACCAAAGTCCGGCCTTCGTCGAAGATTGCTTGGCCAAAATTTCAATCAATTTGATTGAAAAATGAGGGTGTGACAGTGCCGCCTCAACTTTTACAAAAAGCCGGATATGACGTCATCAAAGGTATTTATCGAAAAAAACGTCCGGGGATATCATTCCCAGGAACTCTCATGTAAAATTTCATAAAGATCGGTCCAGTAGTTTGGTCTAAATCGCTCTATACACACGCACATACAGACAGACACACACACACACACACACACACACACACACACACACACACACACACACACACACACACACACACACACACACACACACACACACACCACGACCCTCATCTCGATTCCCCCTCTATGTTAAAACATTTAGTCAAAACTTGACTAAATGTAAAAATGTCCACCAAAATACCCGTGTGACTTGGAATAATAGGCCATGAAAAGTAGGATATGCGCCGAAATGGCTGCGATCTGCTGGCCGATGTGAATGCGTGATGTATTGTGTAAAAAAATTCCATCTCACACGGCATAAATAAATCCCTGCGCCTTGAATATATATGTGCGCGATATAAATTGGATTAAAAAAAAAGTTAAAAAATTAAAATCCCTGCGCTTAGAACTGTACCCACGGAATACGCGCGATATAAGCCTCATATTGATTGATTGATTGAGTGGGCACTGCCAGCCCGGCGTGTTGTTTAACCCGAACACAGGGCGGTAGCTGGATGGGTCAAGCTGACACTGACCGATAGTTCTGTGAAAACACGCACCGCGCTTCTTCTGTGTGTTTCGCGTGTGACATCCCCTCTTTAAAAACATGTGTTTCCCCGACGTTTTGAGATGGTGTTTTGTCGAAAACATGGTTTTGTGTTGTGCGTCTGTCTCCGCCTTTAGGGTCTGCCTCATCTAATCTCCTTTAGTCCCGAAAACTGTCGCTCTCAACTGCGGTAGTGTACGAATGTGGTTGGTTAGTTTTTGTGAGGTTTTGGTGAAGGTTGACTTCCATACAATACTATTACTAACGATGGCTCCCCTCACCGTTGATCCTTTTATTGTGGTTTAGTAGAGTTAGTGTGACTTAGGTGAGGCTTTGGTTCCATACAAAACGAGACTGCTCCTTGACTTTATCCTCTTATTGTTGTGCGAGTCTGACTGGAATCCGGGGACCTTTTACATTTTGTTCTTTCTTTTGTTGCTGTTTTGTACTCTTCGGTAGTATTCTAAAGGGCTTTGTCAATGTCATGCGCGTTTATTTGGGTTTAATTATCTAGATATTGCGGTGGAATTTTACGTGTGTGATGCAGCGCAGAAATACACACAAAGTCCTGGGAATACTTGTATATATATATATATGTTAATGATTCCACCCAGCAATGGTGCAAAATGCACGCACGCCGGACTAAATGTGTGGCCTGCAGCTTTGTCACTAATTGTCAGCACAAAGCTTTGTTGAAACAGCGACAATCCGGCAGCTATCTGTGTAGGGAAGTAAAATGCAACTGTAGCTCAGTGGAAAACAGCCACTTCAGCATGCAATTTGGGCTGAAAGGTATTTGCGGAGGGCCTCTCGTCGGGCGTGAGGGTCTGCGCCCTGATGGTTCAAAGGAAAGCTTGTCAAGTGCCTGCTGTTGGGGCCAGGTTGAGACAGGCTGGATGCACGCTGCTTTTACTATTGGGGAGCTTGTACTCCCTCCTCCAAAGCTCTCTCGACATCTGTGAGCGAGTGAGTGAGTGAGTGTCTGATCTTGTCCGTCTGTCTGTCTGCCTCTCTCTTTCGCTCTCTCTTTTTAAGCTCTCTCGTTCGCTCTCTTTCGGGCTCTCTCTCTCTCTCTCTCTCTCTCTCTCTCTCTCTCTCTCTCTCTCTCTCTCTCTCTCTCTCTCTCTCTCTCTCTCTCTCTCTTACTGTGTGTGTGTGTGTGTGTGTGTGTTGGCGCGCTGTTGAGGATTTGTCCAGCATTACGTTATTAGACGAGGAACTAACATCTACCCTTCAAGGCTGTGTACACAAGTGTGTGTTTGTGGGCATTGACCCAAAGGAATTTGCAGACGGTCTGCAGAATCACCCACAAGATCCACACTATAACAACAGCGTGATAATGAATTTGCCATCTCTCTCTCTCTCTCTCTCTCTCTCTCTCTCTCTCTCTCTCTCTCTCTCTCTCTCTCTCTCTCTCTCTCTCTCTCTCTCTCTCTCTCTCTCTCTCTCTCTCTGATGATGATGATGATGATGATAGGGCCTCCAAGCAAAAATAGTATCGACTCCGCACCTCAAAACAAAGCTTCTCCTTTTGCACACCCTTTAAAATACACACCTGCAGAAAAATCCTTTCGGACGGTGCTGAACTGTGACTATGAGCATAACATACATCTGCAGTAGTGAAGCGCTCTTCTGCTTACCACAGCCATCGCAAAGGATGGTGGTGTTACGGTATTAGTATTACAGCGTCCATTATTTATCCCTCATGTGGAGATCACGAGCACCCCCCCGCGGGTTAGGGGGAAGAATTTACCCCATGCTCCCCCAGCATGTCGTAAGAGGCGACTAACGGATTCTGTTTCTCCTTTTACCCTTGTTAAGTGTTTCTTGTATAGAATATAGTCAATTTTAGTCTAGCAGTATGTAAGAAATGTTAAGTCCTTTGTACTGGAAACTTGCATTCTCCCAGTAAGGTCATATATTGTACTACGTTGCAAGCCCCTGGAGCAAATTTTTGATTAGTGCTTTTGTGAACAAGAAACATTTGACAAGTGGCTCTATCCCATCTTCCCCCTTTCCCCGTCGCGATATAACCCTTCGTGGTTGAAAACGACGTTAAACACCAAATAAAGAAATAAAGATCACGAGCAAACGCCACTTTCGATTAGCTGCCTCAAAGTCAAGAATGTCAGGAATTTAGCCGGTATGGTGTTTATTATAAACTCAAGTGCAGAATAGTACAATCAACAGAGCAGATGGAGGTGTGAAGAAACCAGCGGTCCACTTCTTGCATGAATTATTTGGCATACTGAATAGGGCAGGGTAGAATTCGAGGCAACAAGAGGAGTTCTAGAGCTGCACAAGCCAGACTGACCTTATCACAGTCGCCGGTAAAAGTGAGGCTGCACATGTATCACGTGCGTACAGAAACTGAGTAGCAGACAGTGCCATTTTGCTCACCTCTTACACCCTTTCCTCGTTTGTCCCATATCCCCCCCCCCCCCTGCCCTTGTTGTTTTCCCTGTTTTGCTATCTCTCTACATTCCCTATTGTCCAAATGTCGGCTAAGTCAGTACAGGTACGTCGACGGAGAGCCAGAGGCCAGAGGGAGGGTTGGTTTGCAGCATGACCGTATAGTTTATTGCCCCCGGTCTGTTCGTCTCTTCGTTCCACTGGTGCTGATTTAATCCGAACTTCATTCTCTTCATAGCACAATTTTCCAGTAAAATTCAGAATATCACTATTCAGTCACCCTATCATCTTAAACACTGCACCATAGTGGCATTCGTGATGAGCCACTGCATAGTTGCAGAAGTATGTAAGAAATGTTAAGTCCTTTGTACTGGAAACTTGCATTCTCCCAGTAAGGTCATATATATTGTACTACGTTGCAAGCCCCTGGAGCAATTTTTTGATTATTATGGGGGCGAGGACGCCCCCATTCTATACGGATAGTTTCGAGGTTGACCATGGGCAGCGCCATTTTGTTGTGAAATACGTCATCAGTTTGTGTACACAGGAAGTTGTGACATCCGTCACCCTATGGGAGGGGTGACGTCAAAATTGTTCATCTGTAGAAAGTTGTGAAATCCGTCACCCTATGGGAGGGGTGACGTCAAAATTGGTCATCACAGAGTTTGTGTAACACAGGAAGTTGTGAAATACGTCACCCTATGGGAGGGGTGACGTCAAAATTGTTCAACAAAAACATGATATGTCGCATTGTGCAGGGTCAACTGCAACAAACTCAAACCGAGCCATTCATACCTAGCTGTATTTGAGTGACTTATATACCCGACATTTTTATTTCTTATTTTTAGCACAGGTGTAGGAAAAATCATGAACCAAAATGTTATTTATTTTCTAATTTAACATTTTTTTTACAAATATGACCATGGTCTTTTAAACATACAGTGACATTAAACATTGTTATGTTAAAAAAAAGAAAAAAGAAAAAAAGCTTTTGTGCACAAATCAGAAAATACATTGTACATTTTACCTACAGGCCAAACCGTGAGTGTCTGTGGCAAAGCCCGACCCAGGAAATTGCACTGATTTTATATTTAGACCAGAGAGAAATTGTCAAGAACAGGCGCTTGCATTTGGATGTGTCCAATGATAGTAGGTTTGGTTGTGATCAATCAGAATAATGTAGGAATAAAAATGTATGACAGTTTAGTATGATGACATGTAATTCACATATGCTGAAATATGATATTATACATCATGTAATATTATTATGGCTGTTGCCATGACCATGAAACCCAACAAAGGTTTAATGTAATGTAATTCAAAATACCAAAACCGAGCACCTATTAATCTCGTCTTTGCGCGTGAAGATTGAGGCCGTCTGCCAGTAGCGGTTAGGTCATACAGTGGAACCCCTCTCTAGCGACCTTTAAAATGTTGACAAAAATCGGTCCTTGTGGAGGAGGGTCCTTACAGAGGGAGGGGGCGGAGTCAGGGGGCCACAAAGAAAGTCAGATTTAAAAAAAAAAAGAAAACAGAGAAGTTTGAGTTGCTGACGACCGTTCTCTCTGAAAGCAAACTGCTTCGATTTCATGTTTGTCCTTGGTGTCCACCAGTTCTGGTGCATGTACTACCCTGGCCAAGTTTCCTCTCAAGACATCAAAGAGACCGCCCCAGTATACTCTACAGCCTCTGGGCGAACCACCTCTCATAGCTAAAACTGGGTCAATGACCCCTGGGAAGAAGGTCAGTGTCTATAAAAATTTTACTCCTAGGCCTGCGGCCAGGGGGGGGGGGGGAGTATACCGGTACCATTTGAGAATCAGACCAAATGAGAATTGAACCATTTGAGAACATCCTTTTTTTTTCAATCACTACATCGAAGGCCTGCGGCCCGGGGTTCACATGGGTTGGTTTGTTTGTTTGTTTCAAACCCACACCCATATACACACATTTCCCATTTAAACCATTTGTCGGCCCCCTGTCGATATTTATCGACTAAGTTCCTTGGTGCTTTTGTGAACAAGAAACAATTGACAAGTGGCTCTATCCCATCTCCCCCCTTCCCCTGTCGCGATATAACCTTCGTGGTTGAAAACGACGTTAAACACCAAATAAAGTAAAGAAATAGTTGCAGAACCACTTTTTCTGCACCTGTGACGCCCAAAAAGCAGGAGAGCTAGCGAAGTGCCACTAGTTCCCATTGGGATTCAGCTGATACTGGCACAAGTGGCAACCAGAAGAATGGTTGGTGTGTGTGTGTAGGGGGGGTGTAGAGGTCACCTGTGCCACTGCACAACACCCCTGCATCACAATCATACATCCAGTCACTATGAGTGCTGGTCCTTATCTACAACACCACCCCACCCTAACTGCTTCCACAGGGCAGATGGAGCAAAAACTCGAGCAGTGCCAGCATTTTTTCTGTTTAGATACATCTACCTGTGCAGTAGTCTCAGAATTCCTACCTGTGCGCTGCCCCCCTGCGGATGTACAGCGTTTAGTGGGGGAAGTGCCGCTGGCGGGCACTGAGGGCAAGGAGGGAAAAAAGCTAGACTTCTTCAGGCTACAGAACTACAAACATGCGTCTGCCGTAATGATAGTCCATGTACGCGTGATGAGGGCGGCTGAAGAATTGGAACGACGTGGGGTGTTGAAATTTCTTAGCCTGGGTGTGGGCAGCCAAGAACAGCAAATGAGTTGGCCAGCTATCTAGTCTTGTAGACGGCTCGCAGGTTCTGGCATCAACTCCAGCACTACTCTGCGTGGTGGCCAGTCTGTTTTGGACAACACACGGTGCCGGAGTGAGAACTGATGGATCTGGCTGATGCACTGCTGCTCGGCTGTTTAGCTGTATAGTTATTTAGCTCTCCAGTGGATGTGAGCACTGTGTAGTATGTAGTGCACATCAGCTTTTGCTTTATCTATCAATTTTTGCTATTCCACGTGTGGATTATCTGACTGATTTCTGCCATCATGTTGAAGAAGTGGATGACATGGGTAGGTAGCATTTGTTTTTTGTTTTATGGATCATGTTATGTTTTTTATAAGCCGTTTCTCTTCTCCCATCTCACATTATTTTCCGAGAAAAACTCACGCATTGTACATTGTAATTTGGCTTTTCTGTTGGCATTCTGATGACACTAGCGTACTACAGAAACACCTTATCTGCGACTGGCTGGTCAAGACACATGAGTTAGTGTTTCTCTTTGTCTGTGTTTTGCATCACCAACATATCAGACATTTTGCTTTAGTTAATGATGATTTGATGGTGGACAGTGGCAGACGCGATTTTTTGTACTCGCCAATTTGGAGCAGTTGACCGTTCAGTGCAGACCCCTCCTGTGCTGGACTGAAAGCAGAACATGCACACATTTCAGCATTTTCCAAAGTACAATTCGTGCAACTTTACCGATAGCGTTTATTTTTTTATTTTTTTAAAGCAGCTAGCTTCATAGGGCGTTTTTGCACCAGGGCACAGCCGTTTAATTGATCGGTTTTGTAGCAGATCTTGTCAGCAATATGGGGTTGGCGCCGCGACACTGCATTTACCTTGCTATGTAACTTGTAAGTTGTAACGTTGCGTAATTTGGTGTGTGTGATGACTGGAGATGAAGCGAACCGCGCTTTAGACTAAGTCACCATGTAGTCAGTCAGGTAGAAAATGCATGGATGTCAGTGCCATGTACATGCTACAATAATTTAATTCGAGGAGTCCGTAACATGGCGCTGGTCAGTTTCTGAGACGGTGTGGTTTCATAATCTTTCTCTCTCTCTCTCTCTCTCTCTCTCTCTCTCTCTCTCTCTCTCTCTCTCGCTCTCTCTCTCTCTCCTCTCTCTCTCTCCTCTCTCTCTCTCTCTCTCTCTCTCTCTCTCTCTCTCTCTCTCGCGCGCGCGCGCGCTCTCACCCCTCTCTCTTACCCCCCCCCCCACATCCACACACACTCGCATAGAGTCAAGATAATTAATGTACGCTCACTCCCGATGTCCGTAGGTGCATACATCATTTATTTACATGTGAATTTTTTTTAGATTTTGCTTGTCTTTCTGAAGCAGAAGGATCCCACCATCTTCCTGTTATATTGCACAGATAAAAAGTAACCAAAGCCTATCAGACGGTATCAGCATAAATGTAATTAGCAGTCACCACCGTGGCACACTCTTTTTTACTCTCTTAGATATATGGCTCTGTGATAATTTTGACCGTTCCTTTCACACATGAAAGACTGAGAGTGAGACACTTTTTGACGTAAATGGCTGATCTTGGTCCGGATAGGGTGCCTGAACTACTCTGTGTTGCTTCATTCGTTTTTCTCTGCATTGCTTGATAAAAATCAGAGATTGTGATCCTGATTTCAGGATGCAAATAAAGTGGGTAGCGTTGCCAAGTTTTCCCAGTTCTTCGAAGTTTGCGATTCATCACCTCAGTTTAATCCGATTTTACTCTCCAAACCTTGACTTGGAAGCTGCGTGAAGCCTCTATTAACAGGCGTGTTGTGTGTGTGTCTCTCTCTTTCTCTCTCCCTCTCTCCCTGTGTGTGTGTGTGTGGGGGGGGGGAGAGAGAGAGAGAGAGAGAGAGAGAGAGAGAGAGAGAGAGAGAGAGAGAGAGAGAGTACGCAAAAGAGTAACTGCAAGCATTTGCATATTTTGCTGTATTCTTTATTTACACTCCTTGGTTTCGATTGTATGGGACCCCAGCAGTGGTTCTTTTTTTAAATGGAGCATTTTCACAGCGTGTGTCACAATGTATTGTGTTTGCTGGGCATCGTGAGACTAATTTCCTCTTGGCTTGTGTGGGAAACAGCTGGATACAACAGCGGTTTTTGTAACAACAATTTTGCACAGTATTTCTTCATTGTATGTAGAGGTTACATGCCGAGTCTCAGTGATTATCAAAAATAATGGTCGAAGTTAGCGGATCATGAAAAATGAGAGCTTCAGCGAGCTTTTTCATGACCGCGAACTGAGACCATTATTTTTGATAATCACTGAGACGAGGTGTGTAACCTCTTTATTCCTCCTTTCTTCAGTTATTCAAAGAAAAGAGGTTTTTTTTGGCGAAAGTTTGATCGAATCATATTCACTCAAGCAGTCAACCTGCGCAGGCGATCGATTAATGCGCGGTTGTATAAGTTCCGTGCAAATCATTCCATTCTGTTAACACTTCTTGTCAGTTTCCCTATTTTGGACTAAAATCAAGTACACAGATATGCTGTTATTCTGCTGTGGCGGTAAAGGCAGATATTGTGTGTTCTGTTCATGTTTTGGTATCGCTTAGGATAATGTTCTTTCGTCAAATGGGACTAGCAGACGAACTTTTGCACCCGTGTTCCAACGTTAATTACTGTATGAAGTTCAGTTTTCTGGAGAAAATAGTGTATGAAACCGCTTTATGGTGTTTAAATTGATCAGATGTGTGCATTTGGTTGCGTGTGATCTGTTTATAACATGAAATATTGTTGAAAACTGACCGTCGGATTGCTGTCTGTTGTCGAAGAAACTGAGGGAAAAGAAATTTGAAAGGGGAACTACTCTTGTCGCCATACAACGTATGAGTTACTTGCCTTGGAAATTTGCTTGTGATGAACGTTTGTGCACGGCAGATCTAGATTCAGAAATTTATTCCCCCCTCTGCTTCTTTACCTCTGTAAACTTGTAGAGCTAGTTATTTTTCGATAATGACCCAGCAACCAAACAAATAACGAGCCAGCAACAGCCTGAATCCTCGATAGTGCAATGGGTTGAGAAGCTGTTCTGTTTTGGTACTACTTTTGCGACTGAAAAGTTCCGAACGCTCTATACGTACGAAATATACATCTCTGGAGCAAACAATACAAACATACCGCATTTAAATTAACAACTACAGGCCTGAACACATGAATCTCCATATAAAATCCATGAGTTAGGTTGTTTTCTGAATCTAGATCTGCCGTGCACACACCGTTCATCACAAGCAAATTCCCAAGGCAAGTAACTCATACTCTTGCCGACAAGAGTAGTTCCCCTTCTTTTAACGCAGTTTCTTCGACAACACTGACTGCAATCCGACGGTCAGTTTTCAACAATATTTCATTTTATAAACAGATCACACGCAACCAAATGCACACATCTCATCAATTTAAACAACATAAAGCGGTTTCATACACTATTTTCCCCAGAAAACTGAACTTCATACAGTAATTAACGTTGGAACACGGGTGCAAAAGTTCGTCTGCTAGTCCCATTTGACGAAAGAACATTATCCTAAACGATACTAAAACATAAACAGAACACACAATATCTGCCTTTACCGCCACAGCAGAATAACAGCATATCTGTGTACTTGATTTTAGTCTAAAACAGGGAAACTGACAAGAAGTGTTAACAGAATGGAATGATTTGCACGGAACTATACAACCGCGCATTAATCGATCGCCTGCGCAGGTTGACTGGTTGAGTGATTCGGATTCGATCAAACTTTCGCACAAAAACTCCTGTTTTCTTTGAATAACTGAAGAAAGGAGGAATAAAGAGGTTACACACCTCGTCTCAGTGATTATTAAAAATAATGGTCTCAGTTCGCGGTCATGAAAAAGCTCGCTGAAGCTCGCATTTTTCATGATCCGCCAACTTCGACCATTATTTTTAATAATCACTGAGACTCGGCATGTAACCTCTACATCATCGACTACGAGTCACCATTATGCACCGACTTGACATAGATCAACAGACGTGCCTTTAGAATAAGGTATGCATGTGCGGAGGTGCCTCATCTGAACAGACAACTAAAGCTTGATGTTTCCGTCACACTTTGTCTTTTAGATCTTCATGGGATATACAGGTTACAACACTCGTGATTTTTTATATGGCTTGTATTTCAGTCAAGACCCAGCGTGAGCCTCTTGATATTCATCCGCTGGGTCTTGACTGAAATACAAGCCATACATATATAAATTTAAAAAAAAACCACTCGTGTTGTAACCTCTATATATATCTATTATTTTCATGTTGATCCTCAAGATTAATTTGATGCTAATACGAACTTTGGACACTTTAGAAACTGTTTTTAATGATGAATTGATTAGGCAGACAATAACGGCCACTGCTTGTGTGAGTGAGTGAGTGAGAGAGAGAGAGATCGACTATCCGAAATTCAGGCCAGCTTATGCATTTTCGAATTATGCACAAAATTAATAAGATCTTACCCAGCCTCAGCGCATATTTACCTCCACACCTCCCCCGCACCATTATTATTTTTGTGAGACTGAAGCAGCTAAAAATAAGCAGGTTGTAGCAGTGTGAAGCGATAACGATCACGGTGCTCACTCACACGGGAGATCTATTAGGTGCGAAGAAGGCGTGTGCCGTTTGGCGGCTATGCTGGTACACAGTTGCATGTTTTTTCTTCTGCATCAGTGTTTGTTATGTTGTTTCAACCACTCGTACAATATATATTATAAGTATGTCTTTTGGTGTTTCTACTTGAGATGGCCAAATCATGTCATTGTCCACCTTATTGCTGTCATAGAAACTACACATCCGCCTCCCCTACTCGTACATGTGCTAAAATGTCTCTCAGTCTGACCTTCGGTGATTTGTTTGTTTGTTCGTGTGCATGCGAAATAACAACGTGGTTGTCACTATTTCACAGCGTTTTGTTTTTTGCCCTTTCGCCCATGTGCAAGCAAGGTTAGCGCGAACTTTATACGGTGTAGTCTGTAAAGTGGAATACGTTTTCTACTCACACCCACTTGTAGACCTTCATCACACGTCGGATCTCTACCCCTCCCACCCAGTCAGTCAAGTCAGTCAGTCGGGAGCCGTTGCTATGGCTACACTACAGCTATTGTGCATCTGGGATATGCAGGCATGAGACCAAGGGTAGGGCGGATGGTGGCGAGAGAGGTGAAGGGACGGGGAATGTTTACAGTATCGTGTGCCGGGCTGTGAGCAGTGCCCACCAATGTTTAGCTCAGGCACCGTCGTGGCAGACGCGCCTTAGTTCTATGCAGAAAAATGCAGCGCGCTATTCTGGCCATCTGGCCAACTGTCGTCCTCATCTCTAAGGCAGACTGATACCAAGAGGTGTAAGTTACACCCGCCTTCAGACTCAGGCATTTTCAAACGCTCGACTCAAGACTGTATGGGGCGAAGCCGGTGAAATTATCAGAGGCTGGAATAAGCAGATGTGTTCTGTTTTCTGTTGTAGACTTTTGGCCTGTGTTTTCGTGAGCCGGAGGGGTAGAAAGAGAAGGGGAGGAGTTCGGCGGATTGGAGTGAATAATTGTAGTGTTTGTTGGTTCTAGACCCCCTCCTCTTTCTTTCCCTATCTCGCTGTCAGATGTGGGAGACTTTGATTCAAACAATGGTGAGGTCACAGACGCTTTTTTTCTCACTAGACATGTTGCCCGTGCTAGCGAGATTTGGCCCCCTCGTTAATCAGTCTCACCAGAGATCATTAGAGAGAGTTATGGGGTGTTCACGTGCTTTCTGGATCATTAACTTGGCCAGGTCGGCTTGATTCCGCCTTTGAAGTGGCTTATCACTCACCTGGATAAAAATTGGATGGCTGTTTATGTTGATCGTCTAACATTGTTAACATTTGTTTGCTTCATGTGGAAAACTGTTGTCTTGTATTTGCGCAAAACGTATCGTCGCCATCTTTGTAATGTTACGCTGTACTCTGGATCATGAAGGTAGGTAGACTTGTGCAGTCATCGATCCAGTATGTTGGATGATGTAGTCGCGCTAAAACTGTGAGTGTTGGATTGTGACTGTAGCGTGTTGGTGTGAAACACATCTGTTGTCGATGTCGACAACCTGGAGGGCTTCCGAGGTACATCGTACGATGTCACAGTTGTGTGCAGCGTTACTTAGTTTGACACATACCCAACGCTTGTACAGTATGTACTTGATTGGTTTCCTACCTACTGGTTGGTTGTCTCGGTACTGTGCAAGTGCAGAGTGATACCTGAACATGCACACCATCCCTCTGTCTCTCTTGCTGGGAATGACTGCTTATATGATCATTTACCCACGTTTTACATTATAATCTCTTGTCTGTCAGTCGCTCAGTCTGTTTGTTTATAATGTGTTCTTGATTCACCTTATGTTAGTTGCTTGTTCGCGCTTGCCGTTTATACATGTATGCAAAGCCTTTGCCTGTGTGTTTCTGGGGTTGGGGTAGGCGAGTATCCATGGGTGTGTCCATGTATCTGTTCGCGATTGTACCTCCGCACAAGGCATCGAACAATATAGCTGCTTTGTCGGAAAACAACTCCTCGTCTCCCCTCCCCCTCTCTCTCCCTCTGTCTCTCTTCTCTGCGCGGGCATGCAGTAGGATTAAGGAGGTGACAGTGAGCGAATGAAGTAAAGAAGAAAGAATTTAAAAAGTGTCGAATCTCATTTGCAGCGCAAGCATTTCTGTTGGCTTCCTAGTCTGTATAATTATTTCATCCTGATGTTTAATTCATGCGCGACCGCGGCAGAGTTGGCTTTAGCACTTTTCTTAAACGATCTTGAAAGCGAATATTTTCTTTGTGAGAAGGTTTTCAGTGCTTTGCTCAGCATTCTTGGGTTAGCAGAAAAGGTTATAGATGGTTTTCATTATGTGTCTCCTTTGCCTTGAAGCAGCGTCAAATTAATCCATATCATCCGACATCGGACTTCTGCTTGAGTGCACTCACTATTTTTTGTTGCACGGAGGAGAAGAAGCCTCACTATGCCACGGGTTGGCATGAGCGCACACAGCTGTCATAGCCCCAGGATTACTGAATCGATGACGATCCGGCTGTACGTGCTGCCGTGGCTGACAGAGTTCCGCTGTGAAGAAGTGTTTAAAAGGTTCAGGTTTTTGTAGGTTCTTTCAGCTGCAAATCGATCGGCTGGAAGGGGTTTCTTTGCGTGGCTAAGTTCCAGGGCAGTTAATGTTTAAATGCCTAGCCTGTGACTGCCGTGCAGTCGATACATATAATAATGGTTGGGGTAAGGGGAATGGGTTTGTATTTCTTGTTCTATAATTATTGTGTGTTTTGTTTCCAATATATACTTGTGCCGTGGGTTTGAGGCTGTGTTTGGCAAGGATGTGTTGATGCATGTATGGAAGTATGCATTTCTGGCTAAGAGGGTACACGGACTTATGCTGTGCATAACTTTATCAGTTAATGTTGAGTTTATTAAACGCTCAGTTCTCTGGAGGAATTACAGTAGCGCGTTGATTTCAGTTCATTCACCTGTTGTGCAAGAGACAAACTAAGGACCGACAGAGGCCGAGAGGGGAGGACATAGCGGTCGGACAGATTCGAGGGTCTTTAGAAATAAGGGTACTTCTCATTGAGAACAACTGCTGCCAGCAGAACATTGTGTACTAATTCCTTTGCACTGATAGTTCTAACATTCTGGGTTTGGAATGAGAAGTCAGCAGTTTCTTTTTAATCCTTCCAGCTCCCTCCTTTGGCGGTCACCTCTTCCCCTTTGCTGGTGTCTTTCTGTTCAGATTGTATCCGTTCGCTTCAGAGGGCCAGCTCACACCCGTTGCCAGGGGTTGGGAAAGAGGAGAGGAAAAATCGATGGAGATGGTCCGATCCCCGAGCTCGCATACATCTCCGCACTCAGACATGACGTCAGTCGCCCTGTAGCCCCCCCTCTCTCCCTCTCTCTCCCTCTCCCCTCTTTCCCCTCCCCCCTCTCCACCTCTGTTTGTCACTCTCTCAATGTCGTCTCCATTTCCCCCTGCCCCGGTTTCTACCCATCACCGTCAGTCAGTCGTGTCGTGCGAGCGTCTCATTTGTCATTCCCTTTGAAGAAAACCGTTTCGGTAATTTATTGTAGAAGCGACCTTTCAGTTTAATTGTTTTAGTAACAGGTAGGACACATTGCCCTTGCAGTACATAGAATATGGAGACTTACCATCTGAGAAATTACTGAATTACTGTGTTACTGTATACATGGTAAGGCAAAAAAAAAAATAGTCTGTTTACGGTAACCCGACCGACCCTAACTTTTTCGCGCGACCCTAGACTTTTTTTTGGCATTTGGGGGAGAAAAAAAATAACGTACAAATATGGGTTTTTTTGGGGAAAAAAAAAATCCCGACCTACCGATCCTATTTTTTTGGCCTATGTTACCGTAAACAGACCTTTTTTTTTTGGCCTAACGATTAATTCGAAGGATGTACGTATGTATTTCATTTATTCATTTATTTGTTTTGTCATTTATTGGTACTGGTAGTTTGGAACATTGGTGTCTGTCCTTCCCCTTTTGAATAACATTGCGAGTATATTTTCAGCAGATCTCTCGCATTGTTTTTGTGTGAGCTGTTGTGATCTGATTAGATTCTGGGAAGATAATTACGAGCCTGGGGCTGAAGATAAATTGCTGAAAGTCTAGCCGGAAAGGATCGGGACGAAGTCATCCTACTCAGGCAGTCTTTGTTTTGGACATTGTCACACAGATGGACAGCGTCTCACAGATACACACATTGTCACACAGATGGACAGCGTCTCACAGATACACACATTGTCACACAGATGGACAGCGTCTCACAGATACACACATTGTCACACAGATGGACAGCGTCTCACAGATACACACATTGTCACACAGATGGACAGCGTCTCACAGATACACGCACATCAGAATTGCCTACACAGACTTTAAGACTGAAGGGACAGAACACCCAGACACTCACAGACACCGACAGCCACACAAGCAGAGAGAGAGAGAGAGAGAGAGAGCAAGCATCCCGCTCACCCCCCAAACACAATTAAAAAAAAACTGTCTACCAAGTCTCTGTGTCACCAGTAGCCCTTTTGAACGTAGGGATAGTGCTGACGCCAGTATTTCTCTTAAAGTCACGTTCCCCCAGCCAAAGCGATCGATGCCAGGCAAATTCCTTAGCCGTCTCCTGTTCTTCACCCCCCTCTCCGCACCTCCTTCTTCTCCTCCTCCTCCACCACCACCTCTCACTGTGACACTGACAGTTCTCCAGGCTTCCTTCTCCACCACCAACTCTCACAGTGACACGGGAAGTTGTCAGACTTCCTTCTTCTGTTGTCGGAGATATGATGGGAATATACTTTTGAACACTTTGCCTTGCTAAAAGCATTATGACATAAATCAAGTAAATAAACTAATATTGCATGGTTTTTGCGGGGTGGAGGAGGAATATGAATCAGGTTTCATAAGAGTAAGGGTAATATGACATGAATTGAACAAATATATATATATATAATTGCATGCATGTCGTTTATCAGGCACATGATCGATATAAATCAGGCTGCATTAGTGGGTATTGTAACATAATTGAGCAAATATACAATATTGCATTGTGTTTATCATGCGCATGAGCGATAGGAATCAGGTTGCATTTGTGGGTTTCGATTACTGGTGATGGTGATTAGAGTGCCCTGGAGGTTTGGTGTAGCTTTCTGTGGAATTGAAAAAAAAAGTGCTGACTATGCTTGGTGTCACGGGGTTCTGGCAATCGAAAGGATCGATCGTTGTCTGCCGGTAGAGATGTGCGCCGTGAAAAGCGGTTTCTGCTTTTGTCTGTGGAAGCTGTGTACTGTTTTTCTCCCAGCACTAGATCACCAAATGTATGCCTGTCTCCCCTTGTTTTCAAATTATCCCATGCCGGCAGCTCTCTCTCTCTCTCTCTCTATCTCTCTCTCTCTGGTTCTCTAAGTGTGTGTGTGTGTGTGTGTGTGAATGTGTGTGTGTGTGTGTGTGTGCGCGCGCGCACACCTGCACGTCAGTTTGTCTTTCCGTCTGTCTTCGTATGTGACTGACTGTGTCCCCCATGTGAAGATGAAGTTGTTGAAGCAACACTCAACCATTACTTGTAGGGTTTGTAATAAAGACAGCTTTCTCTCTCTCTCTCTCCCCCTCTCGCTCTCTCTCTCTCTCTCCCTCTCTCTCCCCCTCTCGCTCTCTCTCTCTCCCTCTCCCTCTCTCTCCCTCCCTCTCGCTCTCTCTCTCCCTCCCTCTCGCTCTCTCTCTCCCTCCCCCCTCTCTCTCTCTCTCTCTCTCTCTCTCTCTCTCTCTCTCTCTGTGCATGTGTGCCTGGGTGTTCTGTTCTTGCAGTATTGAAGTTAAGACACAAGTTACAAGGTGGAGTGGATCATTTGATTAGACGATTTATTGTTTTTATGTTGCTAGCATGCTACCCTGGAGCGGTTTGCACTTAAAACTAACAGTGAACTCCAGCTCAGTTGACATTAATTTTATGATCTGAAGGCTTAATGGTTTTATCTTTTAAATTGATAATGATGGTTTGAGGGGTAACTGCTGTCACTTCAGAGGCTGGAAATTACAATCAAAAGGAAAGTAGGCTACTTCATACTGTAGGTCGCAAAGTGCAACATGTAGATATGTTGCTGCTGCTGGTGCAAATAAGAATTTAGGTTACCATGGTAAACATTCTTTAGAAAAATGAATCAAGAACAAACATGTTTCTATTCTGATTCTCAGACTTACTTTGACAAACACTCGCAGGAGTAATTGATTTTCTTCTCCTCCACATATCATACTTATTGTCTGTATGACAATTTACCGGTGTGGCTTCCTAATTTGCTTACTGCTATTGATTGGTCTTTTATTACAAGTTGTACCCTGTGATAATGCAGAGCAAACAAATTTGTGACCTGTTGGAGCTTAGCCACAGGTGGCTTAGATAATTAGCTGGTGACACTTGCTTTAAATGGTTGCATTCACCAACAGCTAGAGAAAAAGATTCTGAGATCCTGTGTGTGTTAATTGTTATGGAGTGGGGTGGGGGTGGGAGTGGGATTGAGAGAAGAGCTTTATAGAAAGGAAGTACCAAAATCATGTAGAGTCCAACCTGCCCTGGAGACCACCTGTCAATAAAGACCACTTTTGCTCTGTCCCTTGGCGGGTCTCTTTAGACGGGTTCGACTGTATAACCAAATTAAACTACACAAGAGTTTTGTAACAGCTCGTAGACTCCGGAGTGCATAGGTGGTTTAAAAAGTTTACACACACATAGCCTTGACATTTTAACTTTCAGTTTGTAAGGCGGTGTCACTGTGTAAGTAGCAGTTTGACTTGAGAAAACAGGCCGAGGTCTGAACTTTACAGAAAAACGTGAGGTCGAAAAAGGAGTATCTGTTTTGATTTTGGCGTTTGTTATTGCAAACTGTGATTTGGGTGACGGGTGTGTCATGTTGAAGGCAGTTAAGCGATAGTATGGACAATATACACCTTTGTTTGGTTTCTTTTTGAAGTACTGTTATTGTATCAATGTATGGTATACCTCAGAGGGCCTGTTGTTTGTTTAGATTTTCGTGTTTGAGTGTGTGTATGTGAGTTTGTTTGTGTGTGTGTGTGATGACCTGTTTTTATTTGATCTTGGATGAATATATAATTGTTTACTGAAAGTGAAAGGAAGGGCCTTAACCGTTTACACTTCAGCCTGCTCAACTGAGCCTGGTTTGACTTAGCCCTTAAGGTCAGGCTGACCTTTTATGTCCTATTCAAAGGCACTCTTTCTCTTTATAAAATTTCAATAATAACTTCACAGACTGATATGCAGACAGGCGTAGATCAAGCACATAAATGTGCATGCATGTTCAGTGTATGTGTGCATTTACACACACACACACACACACACACACACACACACACACACACACACACACACACACACACACACACACACACACACACACACACACACACACACACTACACACACACTACACACAAACAACATGTATGCACATGTGCTGTATTTTTAGAAGCTGCAGACCTTATCTGTGAATTTATATGGCCAAGAATGCTATAGCTAACATACTCTTGTCTATTCTGCTTTTTTTCACACACATTTTGAAAACTGTATGTGACAGCTTGGTTGTAGGACACTAGGAGTGTATATAGTTTTGGGGAGAAAGCATGTCGTGTGGTCCCTCAAATACACGCCCAAAACGCTTCATCAAACAGAATTTATGTTACCCAGTTAATTATATATTATGATAACGAGTTTTAATGGTATGTATTATTCTGCTTGCAGAGTGACGGAAACGCGGGTTTCCTGAGAGCTGCTCGGGATGGAAACCTGCAGGAAGTACTGGAGTACCTGAAGGGAAGCACTGACATCAACACAAGCAACCCTGTGAGTACACATTTGTTTATTTTACACCATTTGAACATGCTTTTTGCACTAGCCCAATTCAGAAATTCAGCCGTTCTCCTTTTCGGGAAATTGCATACAATGATACATGTACAATTTACAATATTTTGTGATTGGAACAATGTGAAGTCTTTTTTGATGGGAACTATATGAAGTCTAGTGTTGAGCTGGCGTTCATAGGCGTTGACTGAGGTTGGTTAATTGCCATGGCATGGGAGCATACACAAACTCCAATTTAGATGCATTAACACTTTTGCAAATACATGTATCATATTGTATGTTTTGAGGTGTTTCTGTTAATTTACTATTTTTTTTGCATACAGTGTTTTTGGCTATTTAAACGTGGTAACTGGTATGGTTTTTGCAGTAATGTGGGCCATGCTGTGAAAATTAAAATTCAACTTAAAATGGACCAGTCGAATTGAGTACAATGCGTGCATCAGTTTGTGTTCAATCAATTTCCAAGAATTGCATTCTTTAGAAATGTTAAAGTTAAACACCTAGCCTTAGGCGAGACTGACACGATGGTTAATGTGTTGCAGAATGGGCTGAACGCGCTTCACTTGGCGTCGAAGGAAGGCCATGTGAACATAGTGACGGAGCTGTTGCGACGTGGGGCCAATGTTGAGGCTGCCACCAAGGTCAGTGATTGAGTCAACACACATGTAACATTGATAACTTTAACCTTTTTTCCTCCTGTGGCATGGAAAGTAACTTGGTCAATTTCAAACTTAAAAAAATCGTAGCAAAGTAAGTATGTACTGCAAGTTTTCTAAAATTATGAATGCTCAAAGCTCACAGGGAAGCCAGTAGAAAAAGAAACAGATAAGTGCCGCAGGTAGCATTGTGTACCTGGATCTGCATTAATGGGAGCCCGAGCAGGAGATATTGGAAAAGGTTTAAAGTTAGGGGCTGTATGTTTTGGGGCTCATTGGAGTGTATCTTCCTTGCACATCATACTGCAAAACTGACAAATGGGTGTTCTGTTGTTAAACATTTAATTTGTAAGTACATTGGGGATAAAAATGTAATGTTTGATGAACTGGTTTTCAACTTTTCAACAAAATATTAGTGGCAGTGAGTGTGACCGCTTACCATTTTACAACTAAGAATGTTTATCCTGTACTCATTCTTGACAACCTACAAACGCATGTGGCCAATATGAGAATGTAGGATAAACAAAGCAGCACAAGAGGGTTACATGCATTCAGAACAGAATTCATGAACATCATGCTTCTACAAATTATTGCACTGTTAATAATTGTAGCCTTTGTTAAACGAATAGAACTGAATTGAACCAATGGTTGATGCATGTGTGCAGAAAGGGAACACAGCGTTGCATATTGCATCACTGGCCGGCCATGAGGAGATCGTCAAGATCCTGGTTGACAATGGGGCACATGTCAACCTGCAGGCCCAGGTGAGAATAACACACAGATCACCATGAAATGATGGATACAATTACCTTTACATTCAAACCTGTCTATTCTTCTTCTTCTTCTGCGTTCGTGGGCTGAAACTCCCACGTACACTCGTGTTTTTTGCACGAGTGGAATTTTACGTGTATGACCGTTTTTGACCCCGCCATTTAGGCAGCCATACGCCGTTTTCGGAGGAAGCATTCTGGGTATTTTCGTGTTTCTATAACCCACCGAACTCTGACATGGATTACAGGATCTTTTTCGTGCGCACTTGGTCTTGTGCTTGCGTGTACACACGGGGGTGTTCGGACACCGAGGAGAGTCTGCACACAAAGTTGACTCTGAGAAATAAATCTCTCGCCGAACGTGGGGACGAACTCACGCTGACAGCGGCCAACTGGATACAAATCCAGCGCGCTACCGACTGAGCTACATCCCCGCCCAAACCTGTCTATTAACGACCACCCAAGGAACCGACCAAAAGTGGTGGTTATAGACGGATGGTCGCAATGGAAAGGAGAATAATTTGAGATAGCAAGACACTTTGTGGGGATCCTCCAGGGTAATCTTTGTAAGTGGATGGGTGTTACTGAGAGATGGTCTCCGGCAGGGCAAGTTTGGCTTTATAATGTTTACAAGTGTTCAAACACACTGTACCCACTAGTGCTTGCTGGTGAATATTATTTATCAAAGAATATATCCGGGGGTACAAAAGCAGTTATTTCTGGATCAGATCAGATCTACTTGGTCATAGCTGGATGAATTCTCCTAATTTCAAAATCGTGGAACAGTAGTAGTCTGGTACCTTTATTAGAAGATGGCTTCTAAAAGGGATACACAAGAGTACCACGTGTAGACTCAGAAAGATGAAATAGCACTTGTTATGTGAACAGAAATAGAAAATGGTTGCATCATGATGCCCCTGGTATAGGTACCACCTGGAATATGTGTTAACATAAAAGGTCAGGTTTGTTTGATCATATCGACATTTATTCTCAAGTCCTAAATTCCATAGGAAGACTTTTATCTTGATGTGGTGTTGGTGATTAATGGTGGAAAAGGTTACCAGAATGATTGTGTGTTTCAGGCTGGTTTCACGCCGCTGTACATGGCAGCACAGGAAGGTCACTCTGAAGTTGTTCGCTTCCTTCTGGGCAACAATGCCAACCAGAGCTTGGCCACAGAGGTAAGCCACCCGTTATTCTGATCTGGATGATCGCACTTGGCAGGTCTTTGAAACAGTCTAAATAACCTTTACGTTCATGATTTTTGTTGTCCTTGGAATTATAGAAGTGTGCCATTGTTTCAAAAAAGAAAATTTAAGGCCATGGGTACCTATATGTGATTGTGGTAGCCTGAGAAGAATGCAGTCTCTTCAAATTTTGAAAAATCCTTCATTCTGTTCTCAGAGTTGCTTTTGGTTAACTTGAACAGATTCTGTGTCACTCTGACTCATTCAACTCAAGCGTTTAGCATTTGATTTCTTGGTAGTTTGACAAAGCAACTTATTTGTAGAGCCTGTATCAACGCCAAGCACTCAACTCAAACTGTTTTGCTTGCAGGATGGGTTCACTCCCCTGGCTGTGGCGCTGCAGCAGGGTCACGACAAGGTGGTGAGCGTACTGCTGGAGCACGACACCAAGGGCAAGGTCAGACTACCAGCCCTGCACATCGCCGCCAAGAAGGACGATGTCAAGTCTGCTGCTCTGCTGCTGCAGAACGAACAGAACAACATTGACCTTCAGACCAAGGTGAGTTCCAGGGAACAGTTGACGGGTGGATTAATGCTGTCAATGCTAAGTTTAACATAAAATCGAATTAATGAAGTGATGAATAAGGGTACAGTGCCTTTTCATGATGGTTAACATGTCATTAGGCCTGGACTATATGAACACTAAATGGTTGGTTGATATTTTCTCTCCTTAAAGATGCTGTAGGAGTTAAACATCAAATGTGATTTTACAGATCTGACTGATTGTTTTGTTTTCTTACATCAGTCTATTAAACTGAGAGGACAGCATCTTCTAATGTCTGTTTGCTTGTCTTTAGGCTGCAAGAGAATCTGGACAAAACATAGTTGTTTAAAGATGATACCTTTTTCTGATCAGACAACCATTCAGCCTCAATGGTTGTAGACATTTTTATGGGTTTGACGCAAATGCAACACCACAGTTTATGGCAGTATTTGTAGATCCTTGTCAATATAACACTTACCTCGACAGTACTATTCTTGCACATTATCTATTATAGGCCGAAAAAATTGGACAAAACGCTGCGTGGGTACAATTATCTCCCATAACCATGCGCCACCGTGGATCCCAAGCACTGTCTGAGTGCTTCCCCCTTACAGGATGTAGGTGGCGCGTCCTCTTTCTTTTTTCGCGCGTGACAGTAGGCTGTGTTTCTGCTGCGCTCCCGGATTATTTTGGATTCTAGAGTCTTCTTTTCTGTGTGGATTACCACCTGTTGGATTTTTGTGTGTTATTCCACTTCTGGCTTGAGGCTACGTTGTTTTTCTTCCAACTTGTGCCTCCGTTGTTGTGTGGCGGACTCGGCGTGCCTACCGTCCTACTTCGTGGTGACCGGTCGTCTGCTTCTCGTTTCGCCTCATTCACTTGAGTATTGACCTAATTTTCTTTGAATTTTGTTAATTCTCGATTTTTTAAGGGTACGTACAGGGCGAGGTAGGATGTCTCGTCTTGTTTTGGGCTCTGGTTCTACGGAACCAGAGTCTGCCGGGGGCAACCCTTCTCCGGGCGCACAGCGTCATGTTTTGCGTTTGCGGCGAGGGAGGGCGGAGAAAGCCTGTTTGAGCAAGCTCAATGCGAGCTTGCTCAAACAGGCTGGGCTTGAACCTGGGACTTCGGGCGGGGCTGCGCCGTCGAAGGTTCGGGGAAGGTCGAGGGGAAAGAAAAAGCTTCTTTCTCCTTCTCCTTCCGTGGAACACGCTTCCCCCCCTTCGACGCCGTTGTCCGGCCCTCAGTCTCAGGCTTCAGCTTCTCCCGGTTTCAAGCCTGGGGGGAAGGTTTCCTTCTCCTCCCTGGCTCGAATCCGGGGGCGGGTCGATTCCCAACCCTCTTTGGGGGTTGGTGAATCTGATCTAGGGGCTACGGGAGAGACTCAGGTTTCGACTTCTTTCTTTTCCGGTGCCTCTCCTGTGCCCTCCTCGGTTTCCACCGCTGTGGAAACCAGGAGGGACACGGGTCCTCCTCTGAACTCCCTCGCTGGGTCGTCTACTGCTGTTTCGACAGTAGTCTCGGACTCATGGGGGGGGAGATCGGAGGAGATGACGGGGTCTATGAATTCCCTCCCCGCTGGGGTTGGGATGCGAATTGACCCCGTTCAGGGCGGTCCTGTGGGGGCAGGGGTTTCAGGCTTCGTGCCTACGACCACTGCTACTACGGTTCCCTCTGACGTCCGTGTGACTGGTGGCTGTCCCTCTATGAAACGCTCCGGCCGACTAGTTACTGGACGTGGAGGTGTTCGACAGAACGTGGTACTTCTGTCGAATGGTCAGGGCGACGGGAACATTGTTTCTGTTGCTCAGACCGACACCTCCGACCGGACCGTCTTGACCCCACGCCATTCCTTAGCGTCTGGTGTTCGGGTGACGGATGGTCCGGACCAAGGGTCCGGAACGGTCCAGGCTTACGGGTCGGGATCGAACCGGACCCACGGGTCCCGACTGGACTTGACCTCCGGGTTTGGTCCGGACGGGACCCATGGTACGGGACCGTACCGGACCTTAGGGTCCGGTGCGGGACAGTACCTCTGGCCCTTGCCGGACCCCCGGACCTACGGGTCCGGATGGTACGGTACGGGACCAGTGGTCCGGTCGGGACCGGACCACCCGACCACCTCTGTTGGTCCGGGTGGTCTGGCACCGAACCGGAACACACCGGACCACCGGACCTACGGGTCCGGATGGTACGGTACGGGACCAGTGGTCCGGTCGGGACCGGACCACCCGACCACCTCTGTTGGTCCGGGTGGTCTGGCACCGAACCGGAACACACCGGACCACCGGACCTACGGGTCCGGGTGGTACGGTGTTTCCACGTCCGGACCGAACCACCCGAACACTTTTGTGGGTACGGATGGTTCTGTGCCGAACGGGACCTCCGGATGGTACGGGACCGGACCGGACCACCGGACCGGACCGGATCACCGGAACACCGGACCACCCGACCGGACCGGATCGGCACCCCCGACCGGACCGGACCATTTCTTTTCTGATCAGACCCGATGGGTCCCTGTTCAGTCTATAAATGGCGGGGGTTCGTTGGCTGGACTGACCCAACAGTCGCAGGGTTTTTGTTCTCTCCCTTCGGCTGCTGGAGACGTTTCGTCTTTGGGGCAGGGGTCTTCGCGGCCTCTTGCTTCAGTGGGCGTTTCGTCACAGCCTACTTCATCACTTTCGGCTCCTCCCCCTCAAGCTTCCTACACTCCTGCTGTTGAGGAGTTGTCGGGAAGTGAAGAGGAGAGTGAGTCAGAGGACGATGGGGAGGAGGATCAGGGTCGCCCTGAGGTTAACACTGATCCTCTACCCTTGCCGGTTTCTGATGGAACTTCCGAAGCTATGCTTCGTACTTTCCAACAGTACATGACAGACATCACGCGGCGTCTTGACGCCACGGATGCCTCTCTTAAGCGTCTGTCGTCTAGTGTTCCCAACCCTTCGGTTGACACACAGGACGTGGAGTCTGAGGACGAGAGGCAGGAGGCTCTCCCTCGCACAGCTAGAAGGACGTTTGAACAGTTTCAGGACGTCCTTCCCTCCGACGCCCTCTCGTCCTTGGAGTCCGCTTCGGCCCGGGCGCGGGAGGCACACGCCGCGTCTGCTGGCGGCTCGTTTTATGAACGATCCGGCCGCCAGCAATTCGCGTTCCACCCCAGTCTTAGTGCCACGGTGGAAGCGGCAGCACATCGCCTGAGGAGTACAGATTCACGTGCGAACGCGACCTATGTTCCTCGGGAGGACGCGGATTCAGTGCCGTGCTTTCCTTCGGGAGGCGCACCTCCACTGTTTCCTCGTGTCCAATCTGTTTCGTCCCTCCCTTTTCCCTTTGACTCTCGAACTCTCCCTTTCCAGACTTCGAGTGTTCAGGGTGGGGCTGACGGTGATGTGTTCGTTGGGGAGGTGCCTTCGGTCAAGAAGGTGGAACTGAGCTCTGCTTCGTTCCACAATCTTGAGGCCACCGTTTCTTCCATTGTCGAGGCCCAATCACAGGCCTTGACATGGATGAGCACGCTGTCCACACTGTTGGACCCTCCCGATCGGGCAGAGTCCGATTCCACTCGGGTCCTTGACACGGTTCGAGTGGATCGGGCTTTGCATGCCGTGCGATCGTGCGTGACGACTGCGGCAGAATTGGCCATTGGAACACGGGTCCACTTGTTGGCCCTGTTCCGTGATCATTTTCTGGCTACTTCTTTAGTGCCTCCGGATATGAGGAAGAGTCTGAGGAACACGTTTCCTCAGCCTTCTTCCCTCTTTCATCCGGGCACTGTCCGTTCTGTGGTGGAGTCCACACGCCAGAGGAACACTGATTCTCTGATGGTTGGCCTCGCTGCTTCGGCGACGTCGGCGGGGAGTAAGAGAAGTGCTACAGTCACCTCCAGCTCCCAGCCTCAGAAGAAGAAGAAGAAGAAGCCAGTTTCACTGCCTCCTTCTTCCTCCTCTCAGGCGCCTGTCGCGTTCCCCCCTGCGGCCCCGGCTTCTCGTGCTCCCAAGCGCAAGAAGAAGGGTGCTCAGACAGGTAAGGGTAAGCAGCACCACCAGGGGGGTGGTCGCAAGCCTGCGCCTGCCCGCCAGCAGAATTTTCAGTGAGTCCCGGCCCTACGTTGACGCCCCCTCAAGTTGCCCCTCTTTCGTCCGTCGGTTCCCTTTTTCGGGCCCGCGACATGTGGGGCAGACTGGTCTCCAACCAGTTTATCTTGAGGGTGGTGGGGTCGGGGTTTTCTCTACCGCTGTCGTCACAACCTCCATTGTCCGCTCTACCTTTGACGTTCCCCCCTCCTCGAGACCCTGCCAGATGGCAGGCTCTTCAAGACGAGGTGAACTCGTTGGTCGAGAAGAAGGCTGTCTACCCCCTTTCTCAGCCTTCTCCGGGGTTCTACTCCCGCCTGTTCACCGTCCCCAAAAAGGACGGCAGGTTCAGGCCGGTGTTGGACCTCTCCACCTTGAACTTGTACCTTCGCAGGTGCAAGTTCAAGATGGAAACCCCTTCGTCGGTCCGGTTGGCCATCCGGCCAAACGATTGGGCCACGTCTGTGGACCTCCAGGATGCTTACTTCCACATCCTGGTGGCCCCGGGGTACCGACATCTGCTCCGGTTTGTTTGGGAGGGCACAGTGTTCGAGTTTCGGGCCCTCCCATTCGGCCTGTCCTTGGCCCCGCTGATTTTTACAAAGGTGGTCAAGGAGCTGGCGGCGTTGGTCAGAGCTCAGGGTGTGCGTCTGCGTCAATATTTGGACGATTGGCTCACCCTGGCCCAGTCTCGCGATCAATGCCTCCAACACACCCGGCAGGTCCTGGACCGGACCCATGCCTTGGGGTTCCAGATACAGTGGCACAAGTCGGACCTCGTGCCAGCCCAGCAGTTTTGCTACTTGGGGATGGCGTTCGACACAGTGCTTTACACTGTGTCTCCCTCCCCGGACAGAATCCTCTCCCTGAGGCGAAAGATCCTCTCCATTCAGGCTTGCCGCGCTGTTCCTCACAGACGGCTGGCGGAACTGTTGGGTTCCATGGAGTCTGTCGCTCTGCTGCTGCCCCTTGCAAGGCTACACAAACGTCCCCTGCAACGGGCAGTAGCAGATCGGACTTCCAGGCCTCTCGATTACACCGAGTTGGTCCAGATCGGGCCTTGGTTTCACGAGGCTGTAGTCCAATGGCTGGACCCGATCTGGCTCAACTCTGCGGTGCCTATCCAACCGAGACGGCCGTCTCTCTTCCTGTACACCGACGCTTCTACGCGGGGTTGGGGGGCCCACCTGGACCTGCACGAGGCCCAGGGGGTCTGGACCCAGGAGGAGTCCCTCCTACACATCAACTTTCTAGAGTTGGAGGCGGTTCGTCGGGCTCTGCTGGAGTTTCGCCTCCTGATTCGGGATCAGGATGTGTTGGTCCACGGGGACAACACCACATGCCTAGCTTACCTTCGCCACCAGGGGGGCACCAATTCTCGGTCCCTCTCCCTGTTGGCGGAGGAGATTCTGCTCTGGTGCCAGACCAATCAGGTCCGGATGTCAGTCCAATTCGTTCCGGGGAAACTGAACGCCCTGGCCGACATTCTCAGTCGGGGCGATCAGGTTCTCCCCACAGAATGGACCATCGCTCACAACGTTCTACGGCGTCTGTGGGCAAGGTGGGACCGTCCTCTGATCGATCTGTTCGCAACTCGATTCAGCGCTCGGCTTCCCAGGTACGTCAGCCCCTTTCGAGACACGAATGCGTTCCACGTGGACGCATTCACTCTCTCGTGGAGGCTCCTCGATGCTTACGCCTATCCCCCGACATCTCTGATTCCGAGGGTACTGGCAAAGTATCTGCAGGAACGGCCAAGACTGATTTTGGTCGCGCCTTACTGGCCAACAGCTCCGTGGTTTCCAGATCTTCGCGGTCTCACCCACGTAGACCCTCTACCTCTGAATCTGGACGGGGGAAGTCTGCTCCAGCCTCGATCAGGCCTCCCTCATCCACGTCCAGAGAGTCTGTGCTTGACCGCATGGCTCTTGTGCGCTCCAAACTGCTTGCACTAGGATTGCACAAGAGTTCAGTAGAGTTTTCCTTGAACGCTAAGAGGCGATCAACTAATCAGCTCTACGACTTACGCTGGAGAGCTTGGGCCTCCTTCGCCTTGTCCAAGGGGATAAAGCCGCTTTATCCCTCAACACAGGACTTGGCCAACTTCCTGGTGGAAGTGTATCAAAAGAAGAGTCTTTCTTCTAAGACTCTTCTTGGATACAAATCTGCCATCACTTCCACGATTGCGGCTGCTACTGGTCGCAGACCTGAACACTTGATCAGTTCCTCCCTCATCGCTAATGTCCTTTCGGGTATTAGCAATGCAGCGGTGTCTAAACCTCGGGTTTCATTTCCCAAGTGGGATGTCTTCCTGGTTCTCAAACTCCTGCGTAGCAAGGAGTTTGAACCCCTGGCAGGCATTAGTATCAAGTTTCTGACTTTTAAGACTGTGTTCCTCATCGCTTTAGCCACTTGCCGTAGACTCAGTGGTATTCAAGCTTTGAGTGGCCTGGAATTTGACATTGAGTTCACCACACATCAGGTGACGTTGGCTTTCCTACCAGACTTTCGAGCCAAGAATCAGAATGCCTCGGAGTTGTCCAAACCAGTAGTCATTCAAGCCTTGGCTCCCACTCTTGAACATGATGACCCTGATCGCTTCCTCTGCCCAGTACGTGCCCTTAGAGTGTACCTGGATAGAACACGTAGCTTTCGGTCTTCTAAGCGGTCACTGTTTGTCTCGCTTAATCCGAAGTACCAATCGGATATTTCTAGACAAACTTTAGCTCGTTGGCTGACCTTGCTTATCAAACAGGCTTATGTTCATGCTCAAGTGGATGTGGTCCCTGACATCAGGGCACACGAGATTCGGGCTATCGGCTCCTCGTTGGCGCACGTGCGGGGTGCCTCGCTCCAAAGCATAATGGCGGTCGCGTTCTGGAAGACTCCAGCCACGTTTATTAACCACTATATGCGAGACTTTTCCAGTCTCAGGCTTGACCAGTCGTATGGCATTGCCAAAGCAGTGGTTGCCAGCATGGTCACGTCAGTCTAAGGTATTTTTCTTGGGTATATTTTCTTTTACGGTAGTACTGTTCGAAAATTGCCTGGGTATCTTAATCCTTGGATTTAAGTGATTTTGATTAAGGAGTTTAATACTCTACATATCACCCTCACACCACTCTGGTATTCTGTGCAAGAATAGTACTGTCGAGGTAAGTGTTATATTGACTGTAAGGCTTCTTTTTAAGCCTACTGTCTATATGATACTTACCGAGACAGTACTATTAGAGTTTCCCTCCCGTCTCCCCTCTTGATATGTTATGGGCTTTTTGAGGGTCTGCAGCTCATAAAGAAAGAGGACGCGCCACCTACATCCTGTAAGGGGGAAGCACTCAGACAGTGCTTGGGATCCACGGTGGCGCATGGTTATGGGAGATAATTGTACCCACGCAGCGTTTTGTCCAATTTTTTCGGCCTATAATAGATAATGTGCAAGAATAGTACTGTCTCGGTAAGTATCATATAGACAGTAGGCTTAAAAAGAAGCCTTACATTATGGAGACATGCAGGATTCTGCCTTCAGAATGCTAGATCATGGAAGGTGTAAGTTAAAAGCACTGTAAAAACATTGCCATTTATGGAACCTCTTCTTTTCTGATCCCTGTTAAAGTATAGGCCTAAAAGAGAATACCTCATGTTCAGAAAAGAAGACAAAAACATGAGATGTTGTCGTGTACACGGGTGCGTCAAAGGAGAATGAGAGTGCCCTTATTTTGTACTAAGAAATTGAATTATAGATCAGAGTTATTTAAAAGTTGTTTGTTGTTGCATAGACCACCATTGTATGTGTTTGTTTGCAGGGAGGCAAGCTTGTGAGTCGAACAATATTTAAGCGGTGCTAGCTTTTGTAACTGAACCAAAGCGCACTGATCAAAATTGAGGAGTAAAATATGATATTTTGCAGAGGATGATTTTCGTGCTTGCATATTAACTGTGCCCTGTACACTTTAGTTGAGTACTGCGGTTGTTAGCGAATATGCCATCGTCAAATAGGTAGTAAAACATTTATTTAAGGAAGATATCAGCCACTGAAAAATGCTGATGTTAAGTCCAAAAAAATTCTGGAGACCTTCTCCACATTGCTTGTTTACTTGACCAAGACATTTTGAAGGAAGGCCACAAATATATTATTTCCTTATTAGATGGCAAAACCCTCCGGAATCAGAGTATGACTGCCTAAAAGGCAGGAACAAAACCAATCATACACTTAAAAACCCACTCATACCTTAGAGTGTGTGTGGGAGTCACAGCCCATGAATGAAGAAGAAAATGGCAAAACTTGAATGGTATGCAGCAGCTCCTCAAGGTGACCAAGTCCTATAGGCTGAAATAAATATAATTAGCCAGGATTCAAAATTAAGTCTTAGAGAAACCACTCTCATTCTTGCTTGACGTTGCCTTATATTGGTGTTAATTCATGCAAACCACTGACACATCAAGAAGCTATGCAGAAGAACCTAGACAATCATAACTAACCATACTATCTCTCTTTCTCTCTGCCTTTTCATGCCACTTGTAGAGCGGAGGTCTTGTAAACGACACCACCAAGGTTTGTCTCACATTGCAAGTCACATTGTGTCATGCCCGGTATTGTTGTCACCTGTTGGATTTAGTTCGGTTGTGTTGTTCACCTGTATTTTAAACTTTGCTGCTTTTAAAACCTTGTCAGAGTTTATTTATTTTAAATTTGTTGTTGTCGTTCTTTGGGTAGTTCCTTTTGTTTAACAGTGTGTAATAATTTCATGAATGCAGCCCTTAATTTTTATTTATATTTTTGTATTTATTTATTTTTTTATTTTTTTATTTATTTTTTACTGTTGAACGTTTTATCTGAGATGGAGCATGTTGGCCCATGCAGGAAAAGTGCTCACTGTAGAGAAGCTGCTCTTATCTTCTAGTTCTCTGCAGATGATCAGTAGTAGAAATGGTAAGAAGGATTTAAATTAGGTCAAGATGTACAACTCGCCACCAGAAGTACAAATATAAAATCAGTTTCTGAAAGGTGTACACAAAGCATCAGCGATTTAACTCTAGTCTAAGTGCAACTGATTAGGACATCTCAATTTGATAATTCCGTGTAATTTTGTATTTGCTTTTTCTTGACCAATTTTTTTTTCTCCTAGTCCTAGCCTTTGACAATTTTGTTACCCACTTTCACATCTCTTTCTCATAGTCATGCACAGTTTTGTTATCTTGTTTGTCAGATAAATAATGTCAGAAGCAGAGAGGCAAGCACTGTTAGAATTGGTTCCTTTTCATGGACTCGAAGGCTCTTTCGAGCACTGTTTATACTAAGTCTTTGCAGAAGAAACGTTGTCCCCAAATACCCTTTTTCCGTGTGCACTTTATCCTGGATTGGATTACTGTTTTTGTGTGTGTGTGATTATATTGAAATGATGAAAGTTGAGACCAACAGCTATATTTCATTATATCAGTTGAGAATGATTAGATTGAAACATCTGTCTTATTAACAGAATGCTCTTTTGTTTGCTGGTTAGCTGCATGCAAGAATTGACTGGATCTGATTACCAGACTAATTTTCATTTTTCCTGCTGTGTTTGATGGCCTATATATTTGATGGACTCCTGATACAACTTAGAAAAAAATGAGACTTGCACTCAGCATGTTTACCAATCCCATAATGTGTTGTTTTTTGTTTTTGTTTTGTTTGTTTGTTTGTTTGTTTGTTTTAGTATGATGAAGTCCGAAGCAACACTGTTTTCTCTGTGAAAAATTGGTCAAAACAGCTTTCCTGATTTGTGTTTGATTCTGCCATTCCCTTGTATGCTTTTGTCTGTGAATGTTTGTTAGGACACCCCCACTCTTGTGTGTTTGTTAATTCTCCCTGTCCCTCCATTCCTACTCCCTCCCCCTATGTCAGTATTTGCATTTGTCCATGACTGTTGCAAGCTAGGTCTTTCTTCCTCTTATACACTGAAGCTGTTTTGTGTGGAGGAGTTATTGCACCTATATTTTGTTGTTGTGGTTGTGCCTCATTCAAAGCTTTCTCAAAAAGATTTGGATTAATGTGATATTGTTTTGTGTGTTAACAGAGCATCTTGTTTATGTCATGGTTTTTGACTCACATGCGAAGCAAAAGTGAGTCTATGTACTCACCCGAGTCGTCCGTCCGTCCGTCCGTCCGGAAAACTTTAACGTTGGATATTTCTTGGACACTATTCAGTCTATCAGTACCAAATTTGGCAAGATGGTGTATGATGACAAGGCCCCAAAAAACATACATAGCATCTTGACCTTGCTTCAAGGTCGAGGTCGCAGGGGCCATAAATGTTGCCTAAAAACCAGCTATTTTTCACATTTTTCCCATTTTCTCTGAAGTTTTTGAGATTCAATACCTCACCTATATATGATATATAGGGCAAAGTAAGCCCCATCTTTTGATAGCAGTTTGGTTTACCTTGCTTCAAGGTCAAGGTCACAGGAGCTCTTCAAAGTTGGATTGTATACATATTTTGAAGTGACCTTGACCCTGAACTATGGAAGATAACTGTTTCAAACTTAAAAATTATGTGGGGCACATGTTATGCTTTCGTCATGAGACACATTTGGTCACATATGATCAAGGTCAAGGTCACTTTGACCCTTATGAAATGTGACCAAAATAAGGTAGTGAACCACTAAAAGTGACCATATCTCATGGTAGAAAGAGCCAATAAGCACCATTGTACTTCCTATGTCTTGAATTACCAGCTTTGTGTTGCATGACCTTGGATCACCTTGACCTTGGGTCAAGGTCACATGTATTTTGGTAGGAAAAATGTGTAAAGCATGTGAGTCGTATGGGCTTTGCCCTTCTTGTTAGTGTTACATCTTATCCATTGGGTGTTGTTGGCATTAATGATTATGAGCAGTTATGAAAGTAAATCAGTATTTTTATTCTTGTACATGTGTACTTTGTGAAAGCACTGTTAGTGTTGCCAAGCACAGCAAGACATCCCCATGTACTTTATATGTGCACTCAGCATTTACAATAGTCTTGTGAAGTAGAATCAACTTGTAGATGAACAAGTATCATGTCTGGAATGTAAAATGATCATAATACACACTGTATCTGAATTGCTCTGTTGCAAGATCCTGTGAAATATTACACAACCTACCCTTCAGTATTTGCACTCGTAACACACTATTCAAATAGTTCTCTCTTTCAGTGCCATTACCAGTGCCAAAGTCAGAACTGGACCAGTGTAATTCCTCTATTGCTGTGATTTTTCCACTTGATTTTAAAAGTGTTTGCACCAGTCTGTTTATGATTTCCAGAGCGGGTTCACTCCCTTGCACATCGCTTCTCACTACGGTAACACCAACGTCAGCAACCTGCTGATCCAGAGAGGGGCCGATGTCAACTTCAAGGCCAAGGTACTGTTGTTGGATCCATGGGTAGTGTGTCTAAATGTGGCAGAGAAGGCTGTTATGATATGATTATAAAGCCAGTCCTTAACCGGGCCAAGTTGACTACCCAAAATATGCTTCGCAAAGCTGGCCGCACAAAGCTTTAGCACTAAGTTTTTGGTAAAAAATAGGACCACCTCAAGCATATTTCATGAATTCATTTGAGTGCTTTTGGCTTTGGTGAGCTGCTTTGACAGAACATTTTTAAAACAAGAACTGCACATTTATTGATAGATAGTTCAGAAAAAAATCACTTGTTGTAATTGTTTGAAAAGTTTTCCCACATAAATACACTATTCACTGTCCAGAAGGCTGTACTGACAGTTATTTGGTTAGCTACTTTGAGAGCTTTCAGCCACAGTGTTGGATTGGTTGAAATTGAGATTTGTTGTGATGTCAACGAATCAGGCCCCGCGGTTTGTTCTCAATCAATATCAATCAATATGAGGCTTATATCGCGCGTATTCCGTGGGTACAGTTCTAAGCACAGGGATTTATTTTTTTATTTTAATTTTATGCAATTTATATCGCGCACATATTCAAGGAGCAGGGATTTATTTATGCCGTGTGAGATGGAATTTTTTACACAATACATCACGCATTCACATCGGCCAGCAGATCGCAGCCATTTCGGCGCATATCCTACTTTTCACGGCCTATTATTCCAAGTCGCATGGGTATTTTGGTGGACATTTTTATCTATGCCTATACAATTTTGCCAGGAAAGAGCCTTTTGTCAATCGTGGGATCTTTAACGTGCACACCCCAATGTAGTGTACACGAAGGGACCTCGGTTTTTCGTCTCATCCGAAAGACTAGCACTTGAACCTAGGTTAGGAAAGGGGGCAGAAGATTGCTAACGCCCTGACCCAGGGTCGAACTCGCAACCTCTCGCTTCCGAGCGCAAGTGCGTTACCACTCGGCCACCCAGTTCTCACCCGTTTGGGTTTCACCCACTTTGGCTTGGTGCACCTCGGCCCTGGTTTCCTGGTCTGTGGAAACATATTGTGTTAAGATTTGTATCACGTTTACATCAATAACTTTGCCTGTGATTGTGTGTGCAGAACAACATCACACCGCTCCATGTTGCTTCACGCTGGGGCAAGAGCAACATGGTGCAGTTACTGTTGGACAACAAGGCCATCATCGATGAGAAGACACGGGTCAGTGCTTTCAACGCTACTTTTTTCAATCAAATGTCAGCTACTCTTGTCTGTTTTCAGTTTTAGTGTAAAGTTACATTGTTACTGAATAAACGTAAGTCATTTCAATTCATTATATAGTGGAATGTCAGAGAGACAATAGTCTGCTTTGAGCTAAGAGATCTAATAGGTTACTGAGTATAGATATCTTTCACATACATCTTTTGAATGTAGTCTATGTAAGCAGCTGGGGAGATGTTAGTACAAGCAACATTTAATCTCTTAGTCTAACCAGGCTGGGAAATTCTCCTCAGATCCGCAAATTTCAGAGGAAACCTGATTAGTTTTCCGAGGAAATTTTTTTGTTTATTTGAGCAAGATTTTCACTCTGGATGAAAAGATCACTTTATATAGACTTAGTACACAAGTCCTGATCAATGTGCTTTATTACACTGTCCAGAAATAATGAAATTTCCTGCCAGGAGAGGCCTCCTGACATCCTAAAAAAATTCCTCAAATCAAGTTTGGCCTAAGTGGTTCCCGGACCCAGGCCTAGTTCAGAGCTATTCCAAGACAGTAGTTACCCAGCCTGTCTAACTTTACTTTCATTTGCTCTCTGGTGAGAATGACAGTACCTTGCATACATTTGCAGTAATAAAACTAGTTCTTTGAATATTAAGCAATCAAGAAATTGCTGACTTGTTGTGTTTGTTGACAGGATGGTTTGACACCGCTTCACTGTGCGGCTCGCAGTGGACATGAGGCTGTAGTGGATCTGCTCCTGGAGAAAGAGGCTCCACACTCTTCAAAAACTAAGGTCAGGATCCGATCATGCACTTTGCTTGTGCTTTTCTCCAATGAGTTATATGTTATATGAAGTCTTATATCGCGCGCGTATCTCCAGACTCGGACTCAAGGCGCAGGGATCTATTTATGCCGTGTGAGATGGAATTATTTACACAATTTATCACGCATTCACATCGACCAGCAGATCGCAGCCATTTCGGCGCATATCCTACTTTTCACGGCCTATTATTCCAAGTCACACGGGTATTTTGGTGGACATTTTGTATCTATGCCTATACAATTTTGCCAGGAAAGACCCTTTTGTCAATCGTGGGATCTTTAACGTGCACACCCCAATGTAGTGTACACGAAGGGACCTCGGTTTTTCGTCTCATCCGAAAGACTAGCACTTGAACCCACCACCTAGGTTAGGAAAGGGGGGAGAAAATTGCTAACGCCCTGACCCAGGGTCGAACTCGCAACCTCTCGCTTCCGAGCGCAAGTGCGTTACCACTCGGCCACCCAGTCCTGTTAGATGAGATAGAGAGTGGGATACATCTGTACATTTCCCTCTACAAATAACCAGAACATTTTCAGACATGCTGAGCCATGTATATGAAAGATGAGTTCTTTAACATCGTCTTACTGTTTTATTTTGAAGTTGTTGTATGAGAACAAAAATGTTGGTGTTGTATGACATAAGAAGAAGATTGGTTTCAAGAGTTAACTACAAATGAGGGGAAGTAACCACTTCAGGAAGATTCGATGGCATATATTCTAACTATAAGATAGTTTCATTTGAAAAGAAACCACTGTCTGTTCCTTACATCACACTAGCCAGTGATTTGTTTCCGCAATCATGTTTGATCTGTGTGCAACAGACTGGTTAACATTTAGCAGAAGCACAATTTTTAGAAGTAAACAAATTGTACTAAAACTGATGTTTTGTGATTGTGTGGTCAGAATGGACTGACCCCGCTGCACATGGCAGCACAGGGTGACCACGTGGACTGTGCACGTCTGCTGCTCTACCACAAGGCCAACGTGGATGAGGTCACTGTGGTACGTATTACTTTCATTACCCAAGACCCAATTACTATTTGTTTGACAGTTAAGATATTCTCACAGTGCAGAACAATAAACAGCATGTGTTGTTCAGTTTAGTCACAGACGTGCTTTGAGAAGCTCAAGTTTTGTGGGATATGAAGCCATGACCTAATTACTGCAGTATTTGTCTCTGGGGCATTGATTAGGGTGCTAATGGTTTTTCAGATTGTTCAATAGAGCATCTTTGGGGACTTTCATTTGTGTAGTCAGTCTGCCAAGTTACTAGCTGGTGGTAGTCTTAAAGTCAAATGCGACATCAAGAAAAAGCAAAAAGCATCTGTGCTTGTGATTACAATTCTTCATGATTTTTTTCTTTTCCTGTGTATTCGTTGTCCCAAAGAACCACAGGCAAAAATTTGACTTTGTCTTTGTGCTGTCTTTGTGTTTGTAAGTACCGGTTTCTTTTGTTTTTCAAATTCTTCATGTAATAAATTTGATAGATATTTGGTTGGAAGCTAATATTATGATGTTTTTCCCCTGTGCAGGACTACCTGACCCCCCTGCACGTGGCTGCTCACTGTGGCAACGTCAAGACTGCCAAGCTGCTGCTGGACCGCAAGTGTGAACCCAACGCCCGCGCTCTGGTCAGTCTTTGGGCTGCATGGAGGATACAATGTGTAGTTTAGTTGAAGGCCCACTCTTTTTGTGTTAACCGTTCAGCTTACCATCTCGGGTCTGGCCAGGTGTTTACATGGGAGAAGACCATCCCACCAGTTATCCCATATAAAAGGCTGGCCAGATCTGAGAATGTGAGAATGTTTTCACAGGAAAGAGTGTGCCTTTAACAAGAGCATGCATTCAAGGATGATGAGAGAAAGAAGGAAGGTTTTATCGTCAGATGATGAGATTTAGTGTAAATTAGTCACTAGAGCCAGAGACTTGGGAGTCGATTAAACCTTTCAGAGTTACAGCATCTTCCATTTGCCAATGTTCAAGGGCATACATTTCTTAATATTTTAAACTGCAAATATTTTAGCAAGGATCTTTGATAGATACATGTGTAAAGTTCTGTTTGGGTGTGCACCTCAGGATACGATGCATTGCAGGAACTTTTTTAGGTTATCATCACACCTGTTGTGTAACTTTCAAGATAGACAGCATTTACATGGCATCACTGTCTGTTGTTTCCAGAACGGTTTCACTCCCCTGCACATTGCTTGCAAGAAGAACCGTATCAAGGTTGTGGAGCTGCTGCTGAAGTATGGAGCTTCCATTGACGCTACCACTGAGGTAAGTTTCTATTCTGCAAATTGAAAGAACAAGGTCAGATTTGGGGCATAGCATCAATTGCTTCTTGTCTTGTGAGAACATTTGTGCATTGCTGCAACAGATGAGAGATTGCTTGGTGCAAGACAGGGAAGGATGTATAAGAAGCATCTTGTCGTACTAACTCTTAGATCTCATATTTTTGACACAGTGAAACCTTATTCAGAACTTTTATTATCTGTTTACTTCACATTCGTACACTATTTTAAGCGTGAATCGACCAAGGGAATGGTATTATAAAAGTCTGTTAGAGGTAAAATGGAGTCGGTTGCATCGCAGGTTTAGGGGTATGCTTATGTAATTTAGTTTTGCCCTTCTCTCCATTTCTATCTCTATCTCTCTCTTAAGTAAAAAAAAAAAATTAAAAACTCACCCAGATCAAAATGACTAAAAACAATCGTTCCTTCTCTTTTTTTCAGTCTGGCCTGACTCCTCTGCACGTGGCGTCGTTCATGGGTCACATGAACATCGTCATCTACCTGATCCAGCACAACGCCATGGCCGACACCCCCACCGTGCGCGGTGAGACCTCCCTGCATCTGGCGGCCCGCGCCAACCAGACCGACATCATTCGCATCCTGCTGAGAAACGGTGCTTCTGTGGATGCCAGGGCCAGGGTAAGTACAGTCTGCAAGCCAATGAAATTGGTTCAAAGAAATTTTTTATTCAAGATACAGTCGAGATCGCTTTATACAAAATGAAAGGGACCAATATTTTTTTTCGAGTTAACTTTTTTTCGCGATAACGAAAAGGATCAAACTATTTTGAAATCGGTTTACTTGCAGCGATGTTCGCGAAACTCGTTTGAACTGCTGACGCGATTCGGTTTCAGCTTTCGGTTTCAACGGAAGTACTCTTTGGTGTAAGAATACAGCCCACGTCTTGTTGTTGTTAACTTTGCAGGAGTCTGACTTTCGGGTCTCTTCATTTCTCTGACAGCGAATAAAAGGCTCTATTTCCAAAGGAAGCCGCTTTTTTCCGTGTTTTGATGGGCCAATGAAGTGATGAAATGATTAAAGCATAGAAGATACTCGTTTTAAGTATAAATGCTTCAACAGAGTTGATCGGTGCTGACCAACCGAACAAACACGAGTGTTTTCGGAAGTGGCTTCAGAATCTTGATACACCGTGACATTTGTGTGCCATCTGCTCCAATTTCCAAAGTGAGAGATTATGGAATTATCGGGAAGAATATGCACGCGCAAGAAGCAAACACCACAAGAGAGCTGTACCGACTTCGTGATAAAGTCTAAGTTTACGTCGACTATTTCATTCTTTCTTTCAATGGGCCGTGCAAACACGTGAACACTTCTCGCTTTGGAAGCTACAAGTTGAAAAAACCAGTTGTTTGGTGGTGCAAGAGACCGAGAATCGGCTTCGTGTAAACGTTTTTTGCGTGAGTCTCAGATCGTTTTATTTCGCGTTATGATGGTTGTTTTTAGTAGGGTTTATGAAGGGAATGATTGGGACTGACAACACGTTTCGCGTAATGTTTTTTTTCGGCTTATCATTTTTCGTGTTAAATGATCTCGACTGTACATAACATGGGGACGGCCTGGTAGCTCAGTTGGTAGAGCACTGGACTTGTGATCCTAAGATCACAGGTTCGAATCTCCGCAGGGACAGACACGGGTCATCTTTATGTGCTGACTCAGACGGTATCCATGTCCCACCCCTGTGTCACCACAGTGGCACGTAAAAGACCTCGGTCATTCTGCCATAACTGCAGGTGGTTGATTACACTTAAACACGCACACACCTGGGTAGCGCGACTCTTGTTGCTGCTAGCTTTCCACTGGGGGGAAAGCGACCCACGTTTCCCAGCAATGGGATAATAGAGTAAATGAAAGAAAATCAAATGAAATGAAACAATTTATAGTAAACAACTTGAGCATAAACTCAAGCAGAAGCCTATAAATCAGATGGAATTGTTTTCTGGAAATTTGAAGTTGATTATGAAAGACAAAAATGTTTGCTGCAGGATAACTCTTCTGCCAATGGAGTTCAGACATAAACAGGTTAGAAAAAACTAACAGAGGAAAGTTGACTGATGTGATAACAGATCAGTTTCCCTTTTGAAGTGCTTAGCTTTAGGCATGCCATACTTGGAGCAAGCAGATTTTTCTTTCATGTTAAATTTAAGTCTTTCACAAGCAATGATAACAAAATATCAGAGTTTCTTTCCAATTTCATGTGTTGATGGACTTTGTACTTTCCAGTTACTTGCTCAAATCAGTTCAAAGTGAAAATTGTACCTGTTCAGGAATGCTGCTTTTGGCAAAGAGAATTTATGTTGACTGTTTATTTTGAATGCTATCTTCGCAATCAGTCAATGAGTCATAATCTTAATCAAATAAGGCAGAGCGCTATTTTGAACATTTCATGTGCATTTAGAGTGATCAGTGAAAGAGTCATTTACCTAATTGTAAGTCTCTTATTATATTATATAGTTGTAAATTGAGGATGAAAGTCGCTTGTTCATTTCAATGCTTGTTATTCTCTCAAGGTGCCAGGCGACTGGTTCCGCATAAGTCTCACTTACTCTATTACATATGTATTTAGAGCGCATAATTCCCTTTGTTTATCATGACTAATTGTAAGTTTCTCTTGTGCCAACAGGAGCACCAGACCCCTCTGCACATCGCGTCTCGCCTGGGTAACGTGGACAACGTGGTGTTGCTGCTGCAGCACGGAGCCAGCGCCGACGCCACCACCAAGGACAAGTACACCCCTCTGCACATCGCCGCCAAGGAGGGGCACGATGAGGTGGCCCAGGTCCTGCTGGAACATGGCGCCTCTCACGATGTCACCACCAAGGTCAGTGGTGTAGTGTGGTGGTGGTGTGTGTGTGTGTGTGTGTGCCAAGGAGGGACACGACGAGGTGGCCCAGGTCCTGCTGGAACATGGCACCTCCCAAGATGTCACCATCAAGGTCTGTGGTGTGATGGAGTGTGTGTGTGTTTGGGGGGGGGGATGTAGGAGGGGAGGTTTTGTGTGTGTGTGTGGGTGTGTGTGTGTGTGTTTGTGTGTGTGTGTGTAATATGACACTGACAGTAGGATTTCATGGTTATTATGATCGGAGTGTACAGTTATACAGTAAAAAAAATACAGACACGAAGTATTAATCGTACAATTGCTGATTTATCAAAATTATACCTACAAATGAACTGGAAAGAGAACAACAAAAAACTACAGCTTTAAAAACAACAACCAAACAGACAAACAAAAAAACAACAGCAGAAAAGCAACAACAGCAACAGAGAAACCAGGTACTTTATTGTCCTTTCTCTCAAGTATTTGTGATGAAACATATCAGCCAACTGATTATGCCCCATGTGAGGTTCACGGTCCCGCTGAGTGAAACTCAAAAGGTCCCTGTTCTTGCAGTATGTGCCCTCACTTCCTCAGGCTTAATTCTAGAACCGGCACGGTTGGCCTAGTGGTAAGGCGTCCGCCCCGTAATCGGGAGGTCGTGGGTTCGAACCCCGGCCGGGTCATACCTAAGACTTTAAAATTGGCAATCTAGTGGCTGCTCCGCCTGGCGTCTGGCATTATGGGGTTAGTGCTAGGACTGGTTGGTCCGGTGTCAGAATAATGTGACTGGGTGAGACATGAAGCCTGTGCTGTGACTTCTGTCTTGTGTGTGGCGCACGTTATATGTCAAAGCAGCACCGCCCTGATATGGCCCTTCGTGGTCGGCTGGGCGTTAAGCAAACAAACAAACAAACAAACTTAATTCTAGACTATACCAAGATTTCACCACACACTAACCCAGCATTTTTTTCTTCTCTTTCTCCCCCACAACAGAAGGGCTTCACTCCCCTGCACATTGCTGCCAAGTACGGCAACATCAAGGTGGCGCGCCTGCTGCTGCAGAAGGATGCGAACCCGGACGTTCAGGGCAAGAACGGCCTGACCCCGCTGCACGTGGCCACCCACTACAACCACGTCAACGTCGCTCAGCTCCTGCTGGAGAACAAGGCTGACCCCCACGCTACTGCCAAGGTGAGTGGTCTGTGTGTATTCTTGGATGAAAAGTAATAATGTGGACCCCCCTCCTCCGCCTTTTAAGAACTCCAAAAATCTGTAAATTTTCAGAGGTTATGAACAGAAAATTAAACAAATCTTCAAATAGGGGTCTTCAAAATGGGGTTCTACTGTATGAGGTAATGGTTAATGGAATGATTCACAAGATCACTCTCCAGCCCCTTTATAAGAAAGAAAATTATTTAACCAGCTTGAAATAAGTCCCAATGTAATATCATCCACAAATGGGCTTGTACACAGACGTGATTTGAAATTTAGGTTGGACATACCTCTCAGTATGCTGCTATATAACTGTCAGCATCTAAGTTTGTTACTACTGACGATTGGAAAATGGTTCCATGCTGCATGAACTATTTCAGTTTTGTTTGTTACCACCAGAATAATGTTCTATGAAATATAAATGCTGTGTGTGTGTGTATGTGTGTGTGTGCGCGCGTGCATGTGTGTCTGTGTATGTGCATGTCTGTGTATTTGCGTGTCTGTCTGTGTGTGTGTTAATCAAATGTATATGTTTGAGAAACAATCAAAGACTGACAGTTGATACAATATTGTGTTTCTCAGAACGGCTACACCCCACTGCACATCGCAGCCAAGAAGAACCAGATGGACATTGCCACCACACTGCTGGAGTATGGAGCCAGGCCCAACGCAGAATCCAAGGTATGTTTTCACACATTCTCTTTGCTTTATTATGTAGATTTCCTTTCCCTGTTTTGCTGTTATGATGGGTTGCACTTTTTTTCGGTAATAACTTTGTGCGTCATCTTACTTGTTTGGACTGCTCCTGTTCTGTCGGTGTTCTACTTTTGTGTGAATTGATCCGTCTTCAGATATACATGTAATGTCAATGTTCTTTAAAATGTGTAGCTTGGTGGTTGTCCGGACGATCTTATGTATGATTTTGTCAAATGCGGTAATGCATAGAAGTGTTATATGTATCAGACACTGACAGTGACACTGTTGCAGATAATTTTAAAGAAAGAGCAAAGAAAGTGTGATGTGAAATTTTAAAGGGGAAAGGCATTCTTGAAATGCAGACAAAATGTGCAGAAATGAATTGATGTGACCATGTGTGTGTGTGTTTCAGAATGGATTCACCCCCCTCCACCTGGCGGCACAAGAAGGTCACACTGACATTGTCTCGCTGCTGATGGAGAAGGACGCCAACGTCAACGCCAGGGCTCACGTCAGTTTCTTTTCCTTTGATTTATTTCTTTACGCCTGTTTGTGCATTGTGTATTGTAGTGGTAGGTGTAACCGATCAGGCAAATGTGCAGGGTCAGTGAAGTTTAACTGTGTCATTTGTGATTGTGTCTGATCTGCTGGATTTATCTGGGGCATTTACAGTCATTACCTGCTGTGTTGATATCATTCACTAACCTTGAGGAACAAATCTGCAAGATTAATATTATATGGAGTGTGTGTTTGAAAAGAAACAAATGATGACTGAATTGATGGCTCACGTTGAATCTTTATTCGGAATACGTGTGCTCATTTCAGATGTTTCTTTGTTTTGAACCTTGTGTTTATGTTTTCAATGTTGATTTGTTTTGTTGATTTGTTTTAACCTTGTGTGCATGTTTTAAGTGTTGCTTTGTGTTAACAGAACGGCCTGACCCCCATGCATCTTGCTGCCCAAGAAGACAAAGTGTCTGTGGCTGAGATCCTCTCCAAGTATGGCTCCGAGATTGACTCCCACACCAAGGTAAGTGTCAGTGCATTGTCACTGGTACATGTGCTGATAAAAATGCTGATTTCATCTTTTGGGTTACAAGCTGTTGCTTCTTTTGAGGCACATGAAGTCGTTTGTGATGGAATATAAGCCAAGATTCTGCAAAAGCTAAATCTTCTTGCGTGCAGAAAAGGTCTACATCAGTTGTTCTGACCTTTTGTAATGCAGTGACAGGTACTGAGGTAGCATACTTTAAGTCAATGGGCTCCAGTGGGCGGGGATGTAGCTCAGTCGGTAGCGCGATGGATTTGTATCCAGTTGGCCGCTGTCAGCGTGAGTTCGTCCCCACGTTCGGCGAGAGATTTATTTCTCAGAGTCAACTTTGTGTGCAGACTCTCCTCGGTGTCCGAACACCCCCATGTGTACACGCAAGCACAAGACCAAGTGCGCACGAAAAAGATCCTGTAATCCATGTCAGAGTTCGGTGGGTTATAGAAACACGAAAATACCCAGCATGCTTCCTCCGAAAGCGGCGTATGGCTGCCTAAATGGCGGGGTAAAAACGGTCATACACGTAAAATTCCACTCGTGCAAACCACGAGTGCACATGGGAGTTTCAGCCCACGAACGCAGAAGAAGAAGAAATGGGCTCCAGTGAGTCGCCCCACACAAAAATACTTTGCTGTGTGACATAACTTTGTGATAACTATATCACTATATCATATTTCAAGACAAAAGTGCAGACAAATGAGATGTTGAAATTTGTTGAAAGTTGATGTGTGTTGAGGGGCATAGCCACATTTGCTTTTACAAAGGTGAAACTGTTTGAAACGTATACTTTGCCTTGCGTACAGAATTGTTTTTTCGTGTATGTATTTTGTAATTTATGTTTTCAGTAGTGTAAGGTGGGTGGAACTATAGTAGAATTGCACCGTACAAATATCCACATTGTAATTATACCTGCATGCACTATGAATGTATGAAAAACAAGTGTTTTTCAAAATTCCAGAAAAGTACAGAATCAGATTCTCACTGTTGGATTAATGTTTGGTTCAGGCTGGCTACACCCCGCTGCACACAGCTTGTCACTTTGGTCAGATCAACATGGTTCGCTTCCTGCTGGACAACCAGGCCTCGGTCAGCGCCACTACCAAGGTGGGCTACACCCCCATGCACCAGGCCGCTCAACAGGGACACGTGCTGGTCGTCAACCATCTGCTCAAGCACGGAGCATCGCCCAACGCTGTCACCAACGTAAGTGGGTTTGAGGGGGCATGGGGGGGGGGGGGGGGGGGGGGGGGGGTGTGCTTTGAGGATTGGGGAAGGTGCTGGGGGAGGGGAGAGAAAAAATTAGTGGGCTGTCACCAACATAAATGGTTTTGTTTGTTTGTTGTTGTTTTGTGTGTGTGTGTGTGGTTCATTGAGGATTGGTGATGCTGGCTGAGGGAGAGGAGAGAATGGAATAGTGGGCTGTCACCAACGTAATGTGGGGGGGGGGGGGGGGAGGAGGAGGAGGGATTGATGAAGGTGATGGGGGCTGGGGTAGAGAAGAGAATTGAATAGTAGGCTGTCGCCAACGTAAGTGGTTTGGGGGGGGGGGGGGGGGGGATAGTGAGCCACACACCTATGCATCAAGGCCATCCAGTAGGGCCACATTCTGGTCTTTAACAATCTGCTGAAACCTCCCCCAGGGGGAACATTGAATGCGGTGTGTGCTTGTGTTTGTTCATGTTTGTGTGTTTGTTCATGTGTGTGTGTTTGTTCATGTGTGTGTGTTTGTCCTTGTGTGTATGTGAGGGAGAGAGAGTGTGTGAATAAAGCCAACAGAGAGCTCCACAAAAACAGAAAGAGTTTGAATTTGTTAAGCAGGTATCCGTGGTAGATGTGTATGCATGCTGTTGTAAGTTGTGTTTATGTCTTCAAACTTTTGCTGACTGTAGATAATGCATGAACTAGTCAGAAGTACTTCTAACTCCTCCCACTTACTCTCTCCCTCTCAACAGCACGGTCAGACGCCTCTGGCCATTGCACAGAAGCTGGGCTACATCTCAGTGGTGGACACCCTGATGCCCGTCACCGAGGTGCAGGACATTCTGCCCGTCTCCGAGGACAAGTACAAGGTCGTTTCCCCGGAAACCATGCAGGAGACCTTCATCTCCGACTCCGAGGATGAAGGAGGTGAGAACGCTTGTATTTACGGCGGTTTAGTTTTGAGTTTTGAGTTCTGGTTTACCGTGTATGAATTCTGTGTATGGTTGCTTAGGTTTATTTTTGTTCATGGGATCTTATCTACCAGAGGACTTCAATATGTGGATCAGGTTTGTTCCAGAGGATGTACTAATTATTATTGTTTGTACTATTTTGGTTTTAGGTCTGTCATTTTCGTTTTTCACTGCTGTTTTCTTGAGTTTGGATTTTTTTGTATGTTGAAATAATAAATTTAATCTTTTTCTTTTTGCTTGTTTTTTGATTAAACAAGTTCATTTTTAATAATCCTAGGGATTAGGCTGTAAATTCTAAGTTTGCCTTTTTTGTTTGTTAATTTCATTTTGTTAAAAACAAGTTTTTGATTTGAAATATAAACTGATGTATCATTTTGTGTTCAGTATTTTTTTTCTTCTTCATTATTTTGTTTAAGTTTTCCAAAATAATAGTTTGATATTTGTTTTTTGAGGAAGTAGAAGTAGCTGACTCGTTGGACAGGCACATTTGTTAATTGATACAATTGCATGGGTCTTTCAAGGGAGCTCTTATGTGGGCTCGTACCGTAGTGACCACATGTCACTTCTAACTCTCGGCAGTGGCTTCCAAGGTAACACAGTGCAAGTGCTCTCCCTTAGCTCACGAGCATTCTCCTTCGGCTTTGGGGAGACCTTGCAGTTTCTTTGCTCTTCATTTATCTGCTAATCATGTCCTGTCGTCATTATTAAGCTATCGTTTTGTGTTGGCTACATTATTCTCTGTTTAATTTTGTGGGGTCGAGGCTCCCAGGGATTTGTTTTGCTCTTTTCTGTGATCTAATTGGAATTAGGTTCTAATCGGTTCCAGTTGGGGTGGATTGGCTCAGCACGCTTTTTTTTAAACATTTTTGAGATTTCTATCCCCGTGTTTTCATCCTTTGAATTCAGTTAGAAAGTGGGCAGATTTGTCAGACTTTGCTTTACAGTTCAAGAAGTGTGGGCAGGTTTTTCATCAATCTTTGCTTTCAGTTCAGTGAGAGAGCTGGTGAAAGATGTTATGAAAAGAAGTAGAAGTAGCTACTGCAAGATTGAGGCTGGAGACCTTGGTTCCTTTTTGTCAAGCTTGTCATGCAATGCAGTTTGCTTAGGATTGAAAAATGATACTTAGGATTGAAAAAACGATACTTAAGCCAGGCAGGTCAGCTCTTTTGCCAGCCATGTAAACAGACAATCAGATGCTTTTGGATTTGCTTATCGCAACCTTCCCATTCGCTTTTTTCTAATGCTGTGAAAACATTTGGGCGTCAACTCTCTAAAGGAATATTAGAATGTCTTCATCTTACGGTTTTAGGATTTGGAAAATTTTCTTCTTTATTTTTGCCTTGAATAAAAAATGGAAGAAAAAACAACACCCAAGTGCAATTTGTGCTTTGACCTAGAAAGTAAAAAGGTCTTTGAGATGCAATCTCCTTATATTTGTTTGCCTTTTCATTTATAAGTTTGAGAGTTTGGATTTGTAAGTTATTCATTTGCCAGAAATGGACAAGAAAATAAGACTTTGGAGAGAGGTACATGTATTTATTTTAATACTTAGAGGTTTGTTTAACTTTGGAAACAAAATGGTAAAAATGATGAGGTTAGAAATTGTGTCAATATTATATTCAGCAGTAAATCCAAATGACAGTATGCCTGTTCCAAGGTTAAAGAGAAAGAGATCATCTAGGGGTAATAACTTGTGCTGAGCCCCAAAGTCCTGGTAAATGTACAACGCTCAATTCCTGTGTTTGGCAGTTCCATCTATATCTTAATCATGGTTTGTCCGTCTTCTTCCCTTCTAACATTTACTCAGATTTGTGTCAATGCATGCCATTTGTGCTGTAAATTGTAACTTGTCTGGCCAGGATGGTAAGTATTTGATCGTATTGGCAGAATTATAATCATACTTTGAGCTGTATTTACATTTGTTGATAATCATGTACCAGAGAACTACTTTGATGCTAGAGTTGATTAGGGTAATGTGCAGTGTATATGCTCTTACTCATCAATGTGGAAGTGTACAAGGGTGCCGGGTATGTGGATGTGGGCTATGAAGCGTTGTACATTCCAAATGGTTCATGTCAACCTTGTTGAAACTGACTCTTGATTTTAGATTTACAGCCCTGAAGAGATGCTGACCCCAGTATTTCCCTCTCCCTTGGCCAGTTTTTCTATTTTTCGTTTATTCTCTTTTTTTCTGCCTGGAAAACTAGTTCTTACCTAGACTTTGTGACTCTCTTAGGCGCACAGGGATCCTTTGGCCGCTCTCGGAGCGACAATGTGTTCTCCGATTGGAGAGACCCCCACCCTGAGCTGCAAGGTAACACGAGCCGTGAGGTATCATGGCACGTTGTGCGGTGGTGTAGTGCGTTCGTGCAATGGGGCGTGATGGTGCTCACAGGTGCATGACTCACAGAACACAGTGTGTGTTTGTGAGAGCTCTTGACGTGTAGTTCCGGAGCGTTTTGCGCATGTCCAGTATAGACGACGCACCCGTGTACTGCAGAGTTTTACCTTCATTGATAGATTAATCCATTCATACTTCCAGCACCTTTATTAAAGAGAGTGGAGATTGTATATAGCCGTTTGTACTGATTGGATTAATCTTGTAATGTTTCAAGCATTTTTATCAAGTGTGTGATATTTTGGATGGATTTTAATTGTCTTTTATTCTGGCGCCTCTTACAGTGACGATTTACCATATTGATACTATACTCTTTTCTCTAACTGCATTTCTTTTATTTTATATTACATATTATTTTCAAGCTCTTACTTTTTTGTTGGTTTTTCACAAGTTTGGACAATCTTTTGTTTATTGTGCTTGAAATTGATATAACAAAAATCCAACTTGCATTAGGGTCTTTGTGACTAGAAAGTTAAATGTATGTGTTCCATTTGCTTCAGCTCAGACTGCCCTTATGTTGTCAAAGCTTGTGTCTGGCTTAGATGATAGTGAATAAAGCAAAATGTCAGGGTTAAAGCTGATATTTAAATATGAAGACATATGTGAAACAAGATAAATCAATGCACTAAAATAACAGGGCTAAAGCAGTATGCAACTAATGGAAAACTCACTGCAATTTGTTTCTTCAGATTTAGCATATTTCAGCACATGTACAGGCAAGACCCACTATCCTAGCTTAATCTAGAGAAGATACGCCTCATATGAAGATTTGCAGACATATTAATAGTGCATATGTAAGCAGAGGTCTTTTTTTCATTCTCAGAGCAAGTAGTGTAGTGAAACATAAAATCAAGATGTAAATTGAAAAATGAAATCAGGATGGGTGGTTTAGGATATGTAGGGGAACAGGCAGCTTATAGCACAGAAGAGTAAGAACATCCGAATGCCAGGATGGAAATAGTTGTAGGCAGTTTAGAAAAGAGAAAAAGTCATGGGCTAGTTTGGCTTAAATGCAGAATTTAGAAGTTACAGCTTCTTTAAACTTGTTTGTTACCTTTGGACTGACCTGTGTTAGACTTAGAACATCTAAAGGCATGGTTTAGATGTGGTGGTTTCCAGTAGCAGAATCTTTTTTGGCCTTTCCTGGAGGTTTTAGATGATTTTGCATCCTGTTTTTTGTAACTCATTTTTCTCATTGATAAGTTTGTTCATTCATTTTAAAACCCAGAGATGTTCAGGGAAAGGGAACAAAGTTTTCTAGTTCAATTTTTCTTGTGATTTTAAGACTTCTTTTTTTAATTTTTATTTTTAAAGAACTTGCCTAATTTTTAGGTCCCTCTCTCTTTTCTCTTTCTAGGGTTTATTTGTTACCCTTTTTCTCTGATAATCCTGCAAATTAAATGTACATGTCTTTTGGATGGCATTGAAGAAAGTTTTTTTTCTTCTGATTTGGACTCTTGCTCATAAAAGCATTATTTGATTTGACATTTGAGGCAGAAAGTCCCTATACATTTTTTCTCAGTCTTTTCTACTTCTCATACAAGGATGACATTTTTACTTGAAAACTTCATTAGATGTGTATATCTGGTAGATTCTAATGAGAAATTCTACCAATGAGTTTATGAGCTTGATATTTGCTGATTAGAACTGTGTGATTTGGTAGCAGCTTAGGAAGAAAAATCGAAGAACATCCAAGAAATTTTGAGCAATTTTCTTTCAGTCTGTCAGCTTCTCTTGCAGCGAATGAGGACCCCTCTTCAACTCGGAAAAAAAAAAAGCCAGTTGAGGAATCAGAAACGTCTGTAACTGCTTTGATATGATCAGGAAGAATCTTGGTTTGTGGAGCAGTTAATTAACACTGTGGTGTTTGTTGTTTGGCGGGTGCAGCGGACGACTTCATGCCACAGTCCCCTCTGTTCGGTAAACCACTTTCGGAGCAGCACGTGTACTTGCCCTATTACGAGGGTGCGAAAATGCAGATGCACGGCCGTAAGTTCTCTGTTGTGCTGCATCCATCCACCCGTCCGTTCATCCCTTTTCGCCATCCCTTGGACTGCTCTTGGTGTTGTTGTGACCGTGGTGCATCTTTTTGAGTTGAATGCATTCGTCGTCGTGCGTGGATATTTTTGGTTCTCTCCGGTTTTGTTCTTACACACAGGTGGAATTGGTCTTCCTGGCAGAGATGTTTTGCTGTCTGCGTTCGTGCAGTTTTTTGTTTTAATTTTTGTATTTGTGGGAGGTTTTTTTTTTCTTTTCTTTTTTTTGAATCCCTTTTTGATACGACTGATGACCAAAAGCTCTTTTTGCTTTCTTCATCAAAGCTGGTGCCCTCAGCTCCTCAATTTTTATTGATTTCTAATATTTTTGTCTCCAACATCTGTGTGAAATAGTTTTTTTGTTATAGTATCTATTCGTGCCTCCATGTTTTCAGTTGGTTCTGATTGCTTATACTTTGTTTTTAATGTTTTGTCATTTTGCCAGGATGCTGCTTTTGTGACAAGTTTTTGCTGCCATGCCTTGATGTGATTGACATGAACGTGCAGACTTTACTAAGGATATTTAGAGACAACAGAATTTTGTGTTTAGTTGTGTTGCTTCTTGTTACTTTGCACAAGCCTGGTTTGCACATCCCATGACGATTATGGATTACTACTAACACACAGGTTGCAGAACCTTAGCGTCACAAGTTTTGAAGCAAGCCACCTTGGGATTGAAGGATTTGGGATTTAACTTTTGACTTGATTTCACCTTAGCTTTGGAGATTTCATTGTTCATTTTGTTTTGAATCACTCAGAGGTGGTGGTATCTAGATGGTATATATGATTTAGATTCGAGCAGGGATATTTTCACTTAAAGACGAAGCTGTTTGTAAAATCTTTGGGAAGAAATGAACCCAACATGTTGCAGACATTTGAAGGGAGGAGGGGGGGGGGGGCGTAGGAGGGAAGAGGGTGTACTGAACTGTGTAATATTAAATGTTGCAACAGTCCTCACACACACTCACGCACACACACCATGTGAATGACCATGAATAAGTTTAGCTTTGAGACAGTTAGGTTTGAGCAGCTGTCATTGAAAGCATGCATTAACAGGTCATCGAGCTTGCTCAGTGTTGTGTCAACGTTACATATTTGTTAACAAGCATGCAGGGTTGTAAGGGAAAGCATCCAATTTTCAGAACACTTCAACAACATTTTAGCACAATCCTTATTCTTTGGTGTATCTCATTGGTGTGTGATTCCTTTGATTTAGACAACAACAAAACCCCATCAATGGTGCTATGTGTTGTGACAACTGTTTCCATTGAATGGGGAACCTCACTGCGAGTTATTCATTCATTTTGCTGTGGTTGCATCTCATTGAGTAATTGTCAGGCTATGAAGCAAGCACAGTTGAATCAAACTGAACATTATTTTCCATTTAAAAAATACTTTAACTGATTGTTTTGATAGAAATGCCAGATGAATGATGTAATGGGCTATCACAGCTGTGCTTATTTAATAAGTTTGAGTCTTTGCATGATTTATGTAATTAAATCTCTTTTCCATTTTATTTGTTTTTGTATTCACACATTGTGGTTTTTTTTTCTCCAAATCAAACAAAATCTTTGCTAGTGCTAGCCAATGCAAAAACAGAACTTTTTGTAGGTCAATGCAACCGTGAAAGTTGAACCGCATTGAGGTTCCCGTTTTCAAACCATCTCTGTTGCGTCCGTAATGTTTCTCTCTATGTTGTTTTCTTATCAGAATCGCCCAGTTTGTTGAAGCCTAATGACAGTGAGTAACGCAGCATCTTCCAGTACTGCTGTTTGCGTACTCTGTATTGGTTCTTTGACATGTAGACACTATTTGGTTTTCACCATGCCATGATGACTTGCTGTGTACTTGTGTGTTATGTAGATGCACACATTTCTTCTTGTCTGCGATTGGTCCATGTAGGCTCGACTTGGCAGACTTTACTGCATTGCTTGTATAATAAAATAAAATAAAAAGTAAAATTTTTATATATTTTTTTTATCAACTGTTTATTTTAAACAGCATGCTGCCCCCATTTTTTGGTCACAGATGCAGCCTGGGAGTAGTGGGAAAAGCTTGAATAAAATCACTTTTTTTTTCTCTCAGCAAAAAAATTGTTATTTTATTAACTTTTTCTGCAAATTTGTTTTGCTCTTGATTGCTTTTTTGTGAAAGGGTGACACGTTTTTTTGTGTTTGAAGCACATACGTTTTGGTTTTGGGGGTGGTTTGTGCAGTGGGTTGTATAGGTTTGCACGGATATGACAATTAATTAAGAAGCACTTTGGACCTGAGCACATGGGAATGGTGTGGGTCTGGATGGGTACTGTGGTGTGAATTGTAGAATGAACTGAGAGGGAATAGCATGTAGCAGCATTTGTGCGCTGTACTGAAAATCCATGTGGTTTTGAAAGCTGATTGTGTTAATGATGAACATAGAAGCCCAAAAAAGAAAGGAAAAAAAAAAAAGAGATTTAAAAAAAATATTTTATGCTTAATTTAGGGCTGAACGGGAATGGGAATATCATAGTTGCTTAGCAATAAAGCTCTGCCTTCCTGTCAGCATTGAATGTCAGCAGATCTCTGTCAATTCAAGTTGATGCACTGAATTGGACAGAGAAAAGAACATTGGCGTAGGGTTGGAAGAGTAAAAGGGAGGGTTAAAGGGGCAGTTAGGGTGGGGGTGGGGGAGAGGGGGGAGGATTTGCTTGAGTAGTTCCCAGTTGTAAAGGTATAAACTTTGAAAAACATCTGAGGAAACCTATTTGGCGGGAAGGTACGGATACCACAAGTCTGGGTGATGATTTGCCAGCTTAACTCATGCTTTGGAAGATTTTCTCTGCTGGGTTATTTCAATAACCTTATCTTCGTAGTTTCCTTTTTCTGAACAGACCGCATAAAAATGGCAGTTCAGTTGATCATAATCATTTTCTCTCCTTTTAGATGTTATGTGCTGCTTCAAAGTTAATTCCTCTTCACTTGCTCTTGAAATGCAATCTCGTAAGATTTAGTTGTGACATCATTCTTATTGTAAACGAATAAGATGCATACAGTATGGCTTTCAGTAACTGTTGATAGGCTTAGTGGGTGAAGGGAAAGAATCACATTAGTGTCTTAGATGTTGCTGTTTTCTGCACTATTCTGCTTTAATCAATGTATTTATTTTTAAGGGGTTTGGGTGAGACGATCAATGAAAAAAATCTTTTATTGATTATTCCTCACCGTGATGACTAGTACAGTGTTTCTCATCCCCTATAACACTGCATCTACATGTATTATGTACACAAAATTCATTTCAGATGACACTGTAGAGCTAAAAGGGTGAGGTGGGGAGAAACCCAGTTATATTATTTACAAACTCCCAAAACATAATCATACTGTCCATACTCTTTTTTTAAATTTTTTATCATATCTTGAGATTTTAGCATCTTGAATATCAGAAGTTCAAAATATGTCAAATGTATGTTTCTGAATAACTGTTTGACCCGCTCTTTTCCAGACGTTGAATGCAGCCATTTGTCCATGCCACTAACCAAACATCCCCTAGTATGAGCTACATGTATACTGTATTAACCTCCCCTTGATTTTACTGTTTGATACTTTTGGCATGTGTTTTTGATCATGAAAAATGTTCAGGGTTTTGTTTTCTATCATTGTATATATGGGTATATGTCTGAATTGGTGGGATGAATTGAATGACCTATTAGGGGAAGAAGGGGGGGGGGGGGGGGGGGGGAGGATTTACATGAAACTGTTTAATGTTGGTGGGATGGGTTTTTTTCTTTTGTCTGCGGAAAATTCTTTACATTTTGCAGCTTGTAGTTGCACTCTTAACAGGCAAACTGAGATGCTGAGTTTGTAATTTTAGACTGGTTGTTGATGACTTTGTTGTGAAGAAATGTTTCTTTTGTTTCTGGTTTAGCTTTAAATGTTTTTCTGAAGTTAAGATAAATCTCATTTTGGATTATTTGAAGCCAGATGCAGCTGCACCAAATTTGACATGGAAAAGCATCCTCATTAAGGGCTTGATAGAAGCATTTGTGTCTGTTAAATATACAGTGAATTGTGAAATGCTGGTGGTGCTCAAGTCTGAGTACTTTTAGTGTCTTTCAAGGGATGTCAATTCTGGAGAAGACGGCAGATTTATTCATAAACTGATACGCAGTACATGTATACTGCTTTGAAGTAGGCAGTTGCTGCCAGACCTCAGTCGTTAAAACAAATATTGCAATCCTTTCTCTGTCTTTGTGTCTGTTAAATATACAGTGTATTGTGAAATACTCTTTCAGTAAATATACTATATAATATATATAATATATAATATAATATAATATATAAGTATTATTTATATAATATATATAAATTTCTCTGTCTTTGTGTTTGTTAAATATACAGTGTATTGTGAAATAAATTCTCTTTCAGTATCTTTAAATATTTAAGAAAAACATTATTTATGCACCCATATAAGTCACTGTTAAATTATTTATAGTAGTACATGTACAAAGTATTTGTAGTTATCATCAGTCAGCTGCGGACAATACTAATGGCTCAGATTTGATCTTATGTGTTCAATTTGGAGGGGAAAAAACTCACACACTCTTGGTTGGTTTGCAGGAGAGGACAGCATTTCTCTGGAACGCGGTGGCAGCGTCTCCCCTATGGAAACTTCCTTTGACAAGGTACAATATTTTCATGAGTGTTTGTCAACTTTTAACTCAGGTTTTGTACTTGGTCTGCTGTTTTTGACTGCAGCCAAGCACATGCTTGTAGAGTTACAAGTGGAATGTTGTATAGCTCTAGGCTGTGTGTTTGTGGTCAAAAGCAGATTATCTATTTTGTGCTGTGTGTATCACGTTTGCTTGTTTACGTTTGGTATTGTTTTGGAGTGTGATGGCGTTCTTTGAGGATGTAAGTTAATACATGTATGGTGATGATTGTTTTGTCTCAGGTTTTGTGTGATTAGCTCTTGATATTGTGTGTACATGGATGTGATGTGCAGACCATTTTAATACAAATTATTTTTGTATTGCTTTTTTAATTTTTTAAATTTTATTTATTAATGTATTCTCATACATAGTTTAAATTGAGCTGTGCAAACTCAAAGTTACTTAAAAGTTCTGTTGTCAATTTCAAGTACAATTTGAATTTTTTGTGTGGCAAAAGAGCACCCTTAAAAGTCTGAAAGACTCAAAAGTTTTTGATGTCCTAAACAAGGAACTGTAAACTCGATAAGAGGTTTAAGATAAGATGTTGTATGCCTGCATGGCAACAAGACAATGAACGTTTAAAATTTGTGATGGATACTATAAAGGTAGCCATACTTTTTTTTCTGAAATATTTTATTTGACTAATTGAAAATTCCGAATAATGGTGAAAATATCTAAAGTTTGTTTGCTAATGTTTTTGTGAAACTTATATAATTTCAAATCGGGCGGGGAAAAAAGCGGAAAAAGAGTTATTCATTATGGATGTTGCATCCAAAGCATAGCCTCATAAGTATACAAGAATTTGTTGGATGAAAGGCAATATTAGAAGACCCGGTGTGAATGAAAGCAGTGCTTGATGCTTTTCAAATAACAGTATAAATTCTGATTGCTTTTCTTACAATACTACAGTATCACTAGTAAGAGAAAGTTGAGGTTGAAGCTTATCTTGACCTCTTTTAACTTTATCATTAATCAAGGTGTGAGATTTTCCCCAAATCTGTATCTTTTAAAAAAACAAACATTTGTTTTAATCCAGAAGCTTGTTTTCCTGATATGGAATTGTTCTTTCACTTATTCATAATCTTGCTTATTAATCTTTTTTAATTAACTTTATTTATTTGTTGTTTTAATTTTCATTTATGTATGCTTTGAAAGGGTATTCCTTTTTTTCTAATTCAAGTTTATGTTTGTTGTTTGTGTGTGTTTTAAATATATTTGAATATTCACAGTACTTTTGAAACAGCTTATTGTCCGTCTCTCATCCATCTATTTATTTATTTATTCAGAGTTATTGTATTGCATTTGTATCACTATCAGTCTGTGTGGCGTCTAGTGCACGATGTGTGTGTGCGTGTGCGAGCTTACTTCCCTTCCGTTATGCTTACCTCCCTTGTGTTTTGTTTTTGTTTCTCTCTCTGCGTGTTTGCTGTCGTGGCATTGTGCCAGGATAATGTCTACCGCTATCCCTCCACTGACCCGCGAGAACTTCAGCATCGTGGACGGCAAGTTAGCGAGATCGGCGCTGCCATGCACTATCCCTCTTACCTAGACAGCGGTCCTGACTATGAGGCAGAGATGAGATATTACCATGGCGACACACTGTCGCCCAAGGACAAGGTAAATTATCCCTCTGTGTAAGATATTCCAAGGTGACTTAAGGACACAAGGTAAAAAAAAATATCCCTGCGTGGATATTCTTGGGATGACGCCTTTGCTTTTAAAAACACAAAGTAGGAGTCCGTACAACGCATGCAAAAGAAAAAGGAACTCATTGTCCGCCATGATGCAGAAATGATGTCATCGGTTCAAGAGCAAAATCAGAATAATTCGCCCATTCAGATAAGTGGTAAGTAGTAAAATAAATTCTGAGTCGATCGCTTTTCGATACCCACATGGTGTATTTGCTGGAGAACTTGTGAGGACAGGATGATGTGTCAGAAGTCTTGGCTGACTTGCCCTATTGTTTGCCGTAGCTCTTAACTCTGAGACTTGAGCATGCCATTTGTCTAATGATGTTCCAGTGGGGCATTTGAATGTTAAACCTGTGCATGCTTAGATTAGAAATTAAAAGCTGTTACGTTTTGATGGCTTGACATTGGTAGTTGCCCGAGCAGTGGAATGTGATTAACTACATGCACTAAAAATCTATTTATTTTGACATTGTGATTGGTAGTGCCTGTGAGTTTTAGAAGTACAATCTGAAGATTTGATTCTGTAGGTTATGTATTAGGTTCATTATGCTTGATTCTTTACTTTCACATTCTGTTTTATGTTCTTTAAATGTATTTTCTTTTCAGTAAGTGTCAGTGATTAATATCACATGCTGTTTTTGCTTTAGCACAAGTCCCTGTCATCAAATCTTCTTTTAGATGTTGTAAATATTATGTTTTCTGTCGCTTCTCAGTTCTGTCAAATGTTGTTGCTCTAGCAACAACAATGTTGATGTTAAATGTATGTTTATTTTTTGTTTTCTTGGGACAGATTCGTATCCCTTTACCTCGCATCCCAGCCTCTTTCATACAACCAAAATATGGCTACTTCATTTCACAAGCAGCTTTTTGAATGACAAACTTGAAAAAAAGAGAACATTTTCTGAAACTCAAATTATTGTTGGCCAGTGCTTTTTATTACCCCTTTTAGCTTTTTCTTTGTAAGTTTGCTTTGAAAATAGAAAATGGTTGGCAGTTGCAGTTGGGAGATAAATAGATTGCAGATGAATAATGTTTGTAGAACACAGAGATAAATAGATTGCAGATGAATATGTAATGTTTGTAGAAAACATTCTATTCTGAACATTCCATATTGAAAAGCAGCGCCATCACAACAACAACATATCTGCTAGAGAAGTATTATTTTAGAGCCCTGCTTCTTTTTACCCCTCATGAGGCAAACAAAAGTCCTTCAAAGATGTCCCAAGAAGACATGATGTGTTGCATGAATTTTTTTTCATATTGATGTTTTACTTTTTCCGTTTCTGCTTTTGTTTCTCTTCTGTTACGTGTTGGCTTCGTCGTACACCCTCACCCCCCTCCTACATAGGAGGCCGCCAAATCTCGCAATGACAGCGTTTTTGGCGATGGCTATTCCACTCTGGGTCGGGACTCCATGATGGGAGAGCCCACACTGCGCTCCGTGGAGGACAGAATAGGGGATTATGAATATGATGATGAGTTGAAGTATGTGTCCGACGATGCTGTCCTCAAAAAGGTAAAGACTCAGCCATTCCTCGTCAGCCATCTTGCATGTCTGCTGACCTATTTATTCATGAGTTTATTTATGAACTTACGCATGTTGCTGCACGGAGTTCAGAACAGACGGTTGGAAGTGTTGGGATGCATTGTGTTGCAGGGTTGGGTAGCAGTTGCTGTTGTGTTGAAGATATTGGAAGCTAGGGATATGTTGCTTGTGCTTGAACATTTAATAAGCCTTCGTTTAGGTTTTATATTTATGGCAGAGAAGTAGAAAAGTTGAGAAAAAACAACCCACCTCAGATATGTAAGAAAGAATAATAGAACTGAGCATACAAAGGGTGTAGTACATGTTTTATTGTTGGGGTTTTCTTTTCTTTACTTTCCACTCTTTTTCACTTTTTCTTTTTCTTTCTTTTCTTTCTTTCTTATGCTAACTTTTGGGGGTGCTGAAATGTATGTTTGTTTCCCTCACAAGTACCAGTGACAATTTAGATAAGCACGATTCCCCTGCACATGGTTACACATGAACTCGGCAGCTAAAACGTTTTGGTGCTTGTTATGTTGTGAGACTTAAAAATGCATGAACTGTTTTGTTTCTGTACGTTCGTTTGTGTTTGCACTGAAAGTTCAGTTCACTTGTTTATTTGACGAAATGTTTGTTTTATTTTGTAGCTGCATGTTGTTGTTGTTGTTGTTGTTTTTATTTTTGTAGCAGCCGGAATCACTCAGTGTGGAAGAACTGTTTGCGCAAGAAGCTGGTAAAATGAGAGCCGCTGAGGGGGGTGCCCGATACTGGCAAGATTCTCTCGCTAGAAGCGATGATGCCCTAGCTGTAAGCACCGGAAAATTTCATTAAAATTTAGTAGAAAGTAGAAATTATGCCAAGGGGGATTTCTGTAGATTTTAGTTTAATTTGTTCTGTGAGATATAAGAAACCAAATGAACGTAAGCGCTATAAATATAGACCACAACAAGAGTAGGTGAGAGCAAATCTCCAGCCAACTGAGAGAATAATAAACATTGAAATTAAAAAGTGACTTCATCCTCAAAACTTGTTCCGTGAGGTTAATATTCAGAGAAAGGAGAAGAAAAACTAGAGTTTCTATAGTTACCGTATTGGTACTGTTTGGGTGTACATTAAAAGGAAACAGCATAGGTGCTGTCTAAATCAAAACTTTTACTGCAGTGTATTAATTATACCTCTCTATAAACAGCAGAAACTAAAAAGCAACAGTAACTGTTTTTCACTCGAAAGTCTCTCTGTGACCTTTTTTCTTTCATGCCCTTTGGTATTTTACTACTAAAATCTGTATTAATTTCTGACGTTTGTTTTGGTTTGTTTGTTTTCAGTTTTAATTTAATTTTCTTTTATTTTGTTCTTCTTTGAAAAATGAAGGTGCTAATTAATTATTTCTCCAATGATAGTTTAATTTAATTTTCTTTTATTTTGTTCTTCTTTGAAAAATGAAGGTGCTAATTAATTATTTCTCCAATGATAGTTTGTTCAGCGGTATACCATGGTAACCTTTTCATTATAGCAGCCTGGGTCCATGGAGGAACTTTCCCCACAGCATGCTAGTAAGAGAAAGGCTGAAGAAGGTGATGCCCAGTTTTTGCCAGACTCCCGTGCGAGGAGTGGTGACACCGCAGATGTAAGCGTTTAGAGTTAGCTTGAAGTCAGGTTAAGATTAGGGATGTAAGTAAACAAAAAATCGCATGAATTTTTGATTTGCGTGAGAACCAGTCAAGGCAAAATTTGTGCCCGTGAAGTCAAAACGCGCAAGTAAAGGGCAAAATTTAAAGGTTAATTTTATTTATTATTGCTCAGTTTAAACCTGTGACTGCAGTGCATTCATCCTTCTTGAATAGCAGTAATTTTAAAAAAACTGGATTTGTCATGACACGTCATTTTTAGGCTTGGCGAAAATAGCCTGATGAAAGTATATCATTAAGAAGGTTTTGTCCGTATTTTCTTTATTTTATTGTCATTATTTTTTGTCATTTTGGTTTTTGTCTTTTTTGTTGTTCCTTTGTTGATAGTATGTCCTTTTTTTTTTACAACAGCCTGAGTCTCTGTTTACGGAAGAACTGTCACCCCAACAAGCTAGTAAGGTCAGGGCTGTTGAAGGTGTCAACCAGATTTTGCCAGATTCTGGGGCAAGGAGCGACAATGTCTCAGCTGTAAGCACAGAGAATCTTACTGAATTTAGAAAAGAAAGATGGGAAAATGTAGTTATTTTTAGAAGATAAGGGTTAAGTTGTTACATCATTTTTGTGTGTGGAGTCGGTGGAAAGAATTGAAGGAAAGAACAGTCAGAATAGTTATTCTTGGTGGTGGATTCCGATATGATTGACAAGAAAGCTGTCTCGTTCTTTGATCGCAGCAACGTGTACCACCACAGTATATTATTTTACTTCCTTCAATAGCAGGAAGGTTGTGAATAATAATCCTTGTACAGTACATATTTATACCTAGCTGATGTGTGTATGTTAGAATCCTTCTCTTAACCTGCTTCTTTCAGCATCATGTTACACTTGAGTTGATCCTGTCTGCTTTTCACTTGTAAACTGCACTTGTCTGTGTTTATTGCTTCTTTCATTGCTCTGTTTAGAGTCAAGTTAAACCTTATTTATGCATGTTTATGTTGTGTGTTTCGTGTCTAGCTGCATGTTTTATTTGCCTCTTTTTAAAGCAGCCCGAGCCTGTCAATATGGAAGAACTGTCTCCCGGACAAACTAGTGAGAGAAGGGGTTTAGAGAGTGGTTCCCAACTTTCGCCAGACTCACGTGCTGGGAGCCACGATGCCTCAGCTGTAAGGACTGAGAACCCCTTTTAGAAGGAATAGAAAGGGTAGAAAAATAGATATGGGGGAGGGGGGGGGGATTGTAGCTAGGCCGATATAACCTGACAAATGTTTATCTATAACCAGCTTTTGCCATTCATGATGTACTTTGTTTTTATTTGTGTGATGTCAGCTGTTCAAACTTTCTTTTGTTTTTCTGTTTGTGTCTTTGTGCCTTTCTTGAGAGTATGTCCTTTTCCTATAACATTTTGAGTCCCGTTTTATGGAAGAACTGTCTCCTGAAGAAGCTCGTAAGATAATTAAGGGCTGTTGAGGGTAGTGACCAGTATTGGGCCAGGTTCGCATGGTAGGAGTGGAGATGCCTCAGCAGTTAAGACAAAACATCGATTTGAAAATAGATGTAGAAAAAAGAGTAGAGTAGTACATAGTAAAGAGTGTTATTCATGGGTTTTTGTAGTGATATGACGATGCATATGAGAGATTCTGTGCTTAATGTGAGAAGAAAGCTAATCTGTAATGTGAAAGTATGAGAAATAGAGTGCAATATCATTTGTAGTAAACTCTACAAAAATGTATTTATTTGTTTATTGGTACCTGTGTTTAGATTTATGTGTATTTTTGTTGATGTTGGTTTTGTCAGTGTGTTTGAGTTTGTGTGTATGTCCTTACTTTATCTTTTTATAGCAACCAGAGTCTCAATTTACTGGTGAACGTTCCCCTGAAGAAGCTAGTAAGATCAGCGCCCTTGGGGATGGTGACCAAAACTTGCCAGATTCTTGTGGTAGAAACGACAAAGCAGCTGTAAGAATTGGTTCACATTTGAAAGTAGAACTAGGATAGTATGTAGTGTTAAACAGAAAGAGGAGAGTAGTTAGAGAGAGTTATTTCATTTGTTGGTACTGAATCGATTTTGCATTTGAAGGTTTACATGCACTTAGCAGAAAGAAAGAGGAGTGGAAAGTTGAAAACCTATCACTTTATAAACAAACAAAATGGTACTTAACTCTACAAACAGTCATTTGTTTATAATGAATTTACTTGTTTCTGTGCAAGTGTTTGTTCAAGTTACCTTTGTTGATACTTGTAGTGATTTCTGAGTGTGTTTTAGTTTGTATCGTCCTTACTTCCTCTTAATATTGTCCTTATTTTCTCTCCATCAAAGCGACCTGGGTCCCGCTTTATGGGAGATGGTTTCTCCGAAGAAGCTAGTCAGATTAGGGCCCCTGAGGGCGGTGACAGATACTGGCCAGATTCTCGTGTTACAAGTGATGATACCTTAGCTGTAAGATCTGAGAACTCATTTCAAGCTTTTAAAAGTAGAAATAGGAAAGTAGTGTTAGAGAGACTATTCAAGTTTTGGTATCTAGAGATGGGATATTATTAACTGCGTTTGACTTAAAGAGGTGGAATTGGGAGAACATTTTAAAAAGCAGACGTTACAAACTGAGAACTGAATACAATGCCTGAAGAGATGTGTATTCTCACTTGAAGTAAACACTAAAAATACTCTTTTTTTTTAAATTTGCAATTATTTCTTGGTCCTTGTGTTGAGTGTTATGTTTAATGTACCTTTCTGTGTGCAAGTTTCGTGAGTGGTTTTTTTGTGTGTTTGTATTTACCGTTTCTTTCTTGTAGCAACCTGGGTCACGATATACAGGAGAACTGTCCCCTGAAGAAGCTAGTAAGATCAGGGCGCCTGAGGGCAGTGACCAATACTTGCCAGATTCTCGTGGTAGAAGCGACAATGCAGCTGTAAGATATGAGAATTTGTCTGAAAGATTAGGTAGAATTGAAAAGTAGTGTTCGAAATGTTATGTTTTGGTAGAGATGGGATTTCTGCCTTTGACATTTAGAGATGGAATGGGAGAAAATTGAAGAAAGCAGACGTTACGTACTGAGAACGGGATACAATGCCTGAAGAAGTGTGCATTCTCACTTCAGTTCAAGTTAACTCTAAAAACACTTTATTGTGTATTTTAATTTGCATTAATTCTTGGTATTTGTGTTGAGTGTTTACTGTAATGTTTAATTGACCTTTTGTGTGTAGGATTTGTGAGTGTCTTTTGGTTTGTGTTTGTATTTACTGTTTCTTTCTTGTAGCAACCTGGGTCACGATATACAGGAGAACTGTCCCCTGAAGAAGCTAGTAAGATCAGGGCGCCTGAGGGCAGTGACCAATACTGGCCAGATTCTCGTGGTAGAAGCGACAACGCAGCTGTAAGATCTGAGAATTTGTCTGAAAGATAAATTAGAAATAGAAAAGTAGTGTAAGAAATGTTATGTTTTGGTAGAGATCGTATTTCTGCCGCTGACATTGAGAGATTGAATGTGAGGAAAAGAAGGAAAGTAGATGCTGCAGACTGAGAATTGGTTAAAATTTAGAGCCTATAAGAAGAAACTTTTATTATCACTTGTATGAACTCTACAAACATTGAGAGAGAAAAATAATGATTTCTGTTTATCAGGTGTTATTTTCTGTTGATGTTGGCTCTGTGAGTGTGTTTTGTTTTGTATCGTCCTTATTTTTTATTTCTTGTAGCACCCTGGTTCCCACATTACGGGAGAACTGTCCCCTGAAGAAGCTAGTAAGATCAGGGCCCCTGAGGGCAGTGACCAATACGGGCCAGATTCTCGTGGTAGAAGCGACAAAGCAGCTGTAAGAACTGAGAACACATTTCAAAGTAGAAATAGTATAGTGGTGTCAAGAGAAGAAATGTCAGATTTTGTAGTGATAGGATTTTTGCATTTGACGTGTAAGAGATTAAATACAAGGAACAGGAAGAAAACAAATGTTTCAGACGGACAATGGGGTAACATTTTGAAGAGAAAAATTAGACTTTGATCTCATTCATAGTAGTAAAGTAAAACTATACAAACTTTTTTTTCTCTCATCGTAATTGTGTTGATTGTTATGTTGAAGTTACCCATTTTATATTTTGCCTTTGCGAGTGTGTTTTGGTTTGTGTTGTCCTTACTTTCTATTTCTTGTAGCAACCTGGTTCAGGCTTTACGGAAGAACTGTCCCCTGAAGAAGCTAGTAAGATCAGGGCCCCTGAGAGCGGTGACCCAAACTGGCCAGATTCTCGTGGTAGAAGCGACAAAGCAGCTGTAAGAACTGAGAACACATTTTAAAGTAGAAATAGAAATAGCAAAGTAGCGCTGGAGAGGATATTTCATTTTTTGTAGGGATAGGATTTTTGCATTTGACTTAAGATATTAAATACAAGAAACAGGGAAAAACCATATGTTACAGATTGAGAATTGGGTAACATTTTGAACAAATAAATTAGACTGGGTTCTCACTTGTAGTAAAGTAAAACTATACAAACTATTTTTTCTCTCATCGTACTTGTGTTGATTGTTATGTTAATTTACCCTTCTGTGTGTAAGGTCGTGAGTGTTTTTTGGTTTGTGTTTGTATTTACTGTTTCTTTCTTGTAGCAACCTGGGTCACGATATACAGGAGAACTGTCCCCTGAAGAAGCTAGTAAGATCAGGGCGCCTGAGGGCAGTGACCAATACTTGCCAGATTCTCGTGGTAGAAGCGACAATGCAGCTGTAAGATATGAGAATATGTCTGAAAGATAAAAGTAGAATTGAAAAGTAGTGTTCGAAATGTTATGTTTTGTCTGAAAGATAAAGTAGAATTGAAAAGTAGTGTTAGAAATGTTATGTTTTGGTAGAGATGGGATTTCTGCCTTTGACATTGAGAGATTGAATGGGAGGGAGAGAAAGGAAGCAGATGATGCAGACTGAGAATTGCAGGTTAATATTTGGAGCATAAGACAAACCAATTGTAGTCTCACTTGTATAAACTCGATCTACAAACATTGGGGGAAAAAAACCAAAAAACTTCTTGCTACTCAGTTGTTGAAAGTTATTTTCTGTTGATGTTGGCTCTGTGAGTGTGTTTTGTTTTGTATCGTCCTTACTTTTTGTTTCTTGTAGCACCCTGGTTCCCAGGTTACGGGTGAACGTTCCCCTGAAGAAGCTAGTAAGATCAGGGCCCCTGAGGACAGTGACCAATACGGGCCAGATTCTCGTGGTAGAAGCGACAAAGCAGCTGTAAGAACTGAGAACACATTAAAAGTAGAAGCAGAAATAGTATATTTCAGATTTTGTGGGGATAGGATCTTATATTAAGAGATGACATTTTTTTTAAAGAAGAAGAAACAAATGTTACAAACCGAGAATTGGGTTAAATTTAGAATCGAAGAAGAGACTTGGATCTCACTTAAAGTAAAGTAAAACTATACACACTTTTTTTTCTCTCATCGTAATTGTGTTGATTGTTATGTTGAAGTTATTCATTTTGATTTTGGCTTTGTGAGTGTGTTTTGGTTTGTGTTGTCCTTACTTTCTATTTCTTGTAGCAACCTGGTTCAGGCTTTACAGGAGAACTGTCCCCTGAAGAAGCTAGTAAGATCAGGGCCCCTGAGGGCAGTGACCGATACGGGCCAGATTCTCATAGTAGAAGCAACAAAGCAGCTGTAAGAACTGAGAACACATTGAAAGTAGAAGTAGAAATAGTATATTTCAGATTTTGTGGGGATAGGATCTTTTAAGAGATGACTTTTTTTTTTTAAAGAAGAAACAGATGTTACAAACTGAGAATTGGGTAAAATTTAGAATCGAAGAAGAGACTTGGATCTCACTTAAAGTAAAGTAAAACTATACACACTTTTTTTTCTCTCATCGTAATTGTGTTGATTGTTATGTTGAAGTTACCCATTTTAATTTTGACTTTGTGAGAGTAGCTTGGTTTGTGTTGTCCTTACTTTCTATTTCTTGTAGCAACCTGGTTCAGGCTTTACGGAAGAACTGTCCCCTGAAGAAGCTAGTAAGATCAGGGCCCCTGAGGGCAGTGACCGATATGGGCCAGATTCTCCTGGTAGAAGCGACAAAGCAGCTGTAAGATATGAGAACTCATTTCAAAGTAGAAGTAGAAATAGTAAAGTAGTGTTAGAGAGGATATTTCAGTTTTTGTAGGGATAGAATTTTTGCATTTGACTTTAAAAGATGAAATTTGAAAGAAAAAAAAGAAGAAACAGATGTTACAAACTGAAAATTGGGTAAATTGGGGGATTTAGAACTGGAGAAGAGACTTGGTTCTCACCCATACTAAACTTGACAAATGGTTTGTTTCTCTCTCGTGGTACTTGTGTTTATTGTGATGTGAAAGTTACATCATTATTTTGGTGTCAGCTTTGTGGGTGTGTTTTGGTTTGTGTTATTCTTAATTTCTCTTTCTTATAGCAACCTGGGTCAGGCTTTACTGGAGAATTGTCCCCTGAGGAAGCTAGCAAGATCAGATACTGGCCCGATTCTCATGCTAGAAGTGGTGAAGCCTCAGCTGTAAGAAGTGGTCACATTTTTTTTAAGTAGAAGTAGAGATAAGGGAGTAGTGTTTTAGAGTTTATTCAAGTTTCAGTGATGATAGGATTCCTGTGTTTGAGGGGAGGAAGTGAAAGGAGGCAGATGTTACAGACTGAAAATTAAAAGAAGAAAAAAAAAGAGAAGAGATTTGTGTTCTAACTTGAAGTAAGCTCTACCAAGAGAAAATTCTTAATTTTTCATTTATTTCATTGTACATGACATGTGTTAAGACATGATGGTTTCGTTACCTTTGTTGGTGTCAGTTTCTGGTGTGTGTTTTGGTTGGTGTTTGTCTGTACTTTCTCCTTGTTGTAGCATCCTGGTTCCCAGGTTATGGGTGAACGTTCCCCTGAAGAAGATAGTAAGATCAGCGTCGCTGAGGGTGGTGACCAGTACTGGCCAGATTTGCGTGGTAGAAGCGACAAAGCAGCTGTAAGAACTAAGAAAACATTTCAAAGTAGAAGTAGTATAGTGATGTTAACAAGGATATTTCAGATTGTGTAGAGGAAGGATTTTTGCATTTGACTTTTAATAGATTAAATATAGGGGACAGGGAGAAAACAGATGTTACAGCCTGAGAATTGAGTAACATTTTTAAAAGAAGAAATAGACTTGGTTCTCACTTGTAGTAAAGTAAAACAATACACACTTTTTTTTTTATCGTACTTGTGTTGATTATTATGTTTAATTTAACTTGTTGTGTGTAAGTTTTGTGAGTGTCTTTTGGTTTGTGTTTGTATTTACTGTTTCTTTCTTGTAGCAACCTGGGTCACGATATACAGGAGAACTGTCTCCTGAAGAAGCTAGTAAGATCAGGGCGCCTGAGGGCAGTGACCAATACGGGCCAGATTCTTGTGGTAGAAGCGACAAAGCAGCTGTAAGAATTGAGATTACATTTCAAACTAGAAGTAGAAATAGTAAAGTAGTGTTTGAGAGGATATTTCAGTTTTTGTAGGGTTAGGATTTCTGCATTTGACTTTTAAGATATGAAATTTGAAAGAAACAAATGTTACAAAATGTCAATCGGGTAAAATTTAGAACTGGAGAAAAGACTTGGTTCTCACCCATACTAAACTCGACAAATGTTTTTTGTCTCTCGTGGTATGTACTTCCGTTGATTATTATTTTAAAGTTTCTTATTTTTGTGTCAGCTTTGTGGGTGTGTTTTGGTTTGTGTTATCCGCAATTTCTCTTTCTTATAGCAACCTGGGTCAGGCTTTACTGGAGAATTGTCCCCAGAGGAAGCTAGCAAGATCAGAGAGGGCGGTGACCGATACTGGCCAGATTCTCATGCTAGAAGTGGTGAAGCCTCAGCTGTAAGAAATGAAAACTTATTTGAACGTAGAAGCATAAATAAGGGAAATGTGTTTTAGATTTTTTTCAAGTTTCAGTAATGATAGGATTCCTGCGTTTGAGGGGAGGAAGTGAAATGAAGCAGATGTTACAGACTGAAAATTAAAAGAAGAAGAGACTTGTGGTCTTGTAGTAAGATCTAAAAACAAAAATAATCTTACGTTTTCATTTATTTCATGGTCCTTGTGTTAAGACATTATGGTTAAGTTACCTTGTTGATGTCAGCTTCTTGTGTGTGTTTTGGTTGGTGTTTGTCTTTACTTTCTCTTTCTTATAGAACCCTGGGTCCCGCTTTACGGGAGAACTGTCCCCTGAAGAAGCTAGTAAGATCAAGGCCCCTGAGGGCAGTGACCAATACTGGCCCGATTCTCGTGCTAGAAGCGACAACGCAGCTGTAAGAATTGAGAATACATTTGAATGTAGAGGTAGAAGTAGGAAAGTAGTGTTTCAAGAGGTTACTTGTGTTTGGTACCAATACAATTTTGCGTTTTAGAGGTAAAGTAAAAGAAAACGAATGTTGGAGACCTAGAACTGGTTAAGATGTAAAGTATAAAGCAGAGACTTGTCTCTCATTCTAGTTAAGTGTACACAAAATGACATATTTATTTATTCATTTATTTGTACTCGTGGAGAGTTACGCCAAACGTGGATGTTGGTTTTGTCAGTGTGTTGTGGTTTGCGTTATCCTTACTTTCTCTTCCCTATAGCAACCTGGGTCACGCAATACAAGAGAACTGTCCCCTGAAGAAGCTAGTAAGATCAGGGCCCCTGAGGGTGGCGACCAGTATCGTCCGGATTCTGGTGGTAGAACCGACAATGCATCCGCTGTAAGCACAGAGAAGTGGCTAAAATGATCAGCAGAGAGATTAAGTAATTGGGTGGGGGATATGAGTGAATTTCATGTGTAGTTGACATAGCTTTGCATTAGGTCAGATTGAATAGTTTCAGAGGGAAGAAACCCCCCGCGGGTTAGGGGGAAGAATTTACCCGATGCTCCCCCGCATGTCCCCCGCATGTCGTAAGAGGCGACTAACGGATTCTGTTTCTCCTTTTACCCTTGTTAAGTGTTTCTTGTATAGAATATAGTCAATTTTTGTAAAGATTTTAGTCAAGCAGTATGTAAGAAATGTTAAGTCCTTTGTAACTGGAAACTTGCATTCTCCCAGTAAGGTAATATATTGTACTACGTTGCAAGCCCCTGGAGCAAATTTTTGATTAGTGCTTTTGTGAACAAGAAACAATTGACAAGTGGCTCTATCCCATCTCCCCCCTTTCCCCGTCGCGATATAACCTTCGTGGTTGAAAACGACGTTAAAACACCAAATAAAGAAAGAAAGAAAGAAAGAGGGAAGAAAAATGTGAGTTCGCTCTAAGAATACTTTTGTGATTGAAAGTAGGCTTGTAGCTGATGAAGATGCGCCTCAGTAGGATCGGAAGAAGAGTGAGGTTGTTATATGAGTTTCTATCGCAGATTATCCAGGAAAAACTGGTATAGTACTGTCAATGTAAAATATGTATGTACTGCAGTGTATTCCTTACTATCAACTCGTACAATGTATAAACTGTATGGTTTCTCTGCACATCATTATGCATGGCCGAAATCCACAGATAAAAATGTACCCGAAGTAAGCTTCCTACAATATAAAAGTATACCAATTAGTATAGAGCCTATATATTTGTCCAATCAGTTTGAAGTTCAGCTCAACAGAGTTTTATATATTTAATTTACATACCTGTCATTGTCTTTGTTGTGAGTTAAATTCAGCCTTATTTTCTCTTTTGTTTTTAGTGTGTGTTTTAGTTTGTGTTGTCTATATGTTTTTTTTCTTGTAGCAACCTGACTCCCGCTATATGGGAGAACTGTCCCCTGAAGAAGCTAGTAAGATCAGAGTCGCTGAGGGCAGTGACCAATACTTGCCAGAATCGCATGCCAGGAGCGGCAAAACTGCTGTAAGAACTCGGAACCCATTTGGAAGTAGAAGGGAAAATAGGAGGAGGAGAGTTGTAATGGATGGGATTTTGTATGGGTTTTCATAATTATACGATTCTGTTTTATGGGAGGTTGAATAGGTTTAGCGGGAAAAGGGTGCAAGAGATCTAGCTGGTATCATTTCCCATATAATTTGACACGACATACAAGATATGCTGCATGTGCAGATTGTTGTCAGAATTATGTTCATAATCAAAAGCTAACATAAGTGTACCCGTCCCTGACTTGAATTAAAAACTTATTCAGGGAAGCACTTTTCCCAGCACATGTTTTATACTCTGTTAATGTTAAAGCACATGTATGTTTGTTTTAAACTGCTTTCTTCACTTTATACTTTTATGCTAATCTAATATTCATTTAAGTCTCTGCATGAACAATAGTCTTGTTTTGTTTTTAGTCATGTTCATAATTGAGTTCCCTTCTGTGATATGTTTGCTGTTTTAGCTTTTGTTGCTAGCTGCATGTTTTGGATTGTGTTGTCCTTTTCTTTGTAGCAGCCTGAGTCTCTCTTTACGGAGGAACTGTCCCCACAACAAGCTAGTAGGATGAGGGCCACAGAGGGGGTTGCCCCAAAGTGGCAAGATTCTCTGGCTAGCACTGACATGGTGTCATCTGCGAGCCCTGAAGCTGTACTGAGTGGGTCGTATTCAGCTGACAATGCTTCGGGCGAGTGGAACAAAGTGGTGTACGCCGGCACACGCACTGGGCCCGACTCCACCTCAGAGAGTGTGGATACCGACAGAACACTCCCTGACGATTCCGAACCTGCTTGGGCAGAGGAAATGAGAAACCCGGACATGCACCCCATGTCGGCGGCAGAAACGAGAGACATTGAACTGACCCCTGGGTCTGCCACAGAGTTCTGGAACCGTGGATTGACACCCATGTCGGCCAACCGAGGGATAACGCCGAATAAAGTAATAGACGCGGGTGGTGCCAGAAAAGCTGTTTACCTTTTGCTTCAACACTTTTACACAGCTGTATCATCCTCGCTTGATATCTTCCTTTCCCAACGTGTTGGGTTGTATTGTTTTGGCCTTGCTTGCTTTGGTTTCAGACAGCTATTAATCATCTAAACGCTTTTTGAAGAGCTCACTAAATATGGCGGTTACAATGTGGGTGCAAAATGTTACCAACCTTAGTGTGTACACCCTTAATGGGGGAAATAAAGCGCACCTGGGAACACTGCTACAGTTTTGACATCAGTAGTGTCGTAATTAATGAAGGGTTCATGTATCTATCATCATTGCCACCTTTCGAATAGTGACTTCGTCTTGTTGAAAGAACTTGTTTCCTGCCAAAGATCTTCTGCACTAGTCACATACCATTCTATTAGTCCACAATTCACAGGTGCCTGGAAAAGAACCTAATAGTTTTCACCAAGTAGTTATTTTTGTCTAGCCCTCATTGTTAACCTGTAGTTGAACATTTTCACTGTAGCATCCGAACATTCCACATATCCCAAAAGTTGCCACAACCACTCCATCATGTACAACTTCGCTGGCATTGAAATGACAGCATTTCTTTTACAGTTCTCAGGTTGCAATGCTTTGCTAATTCCATTTCTTTTTACTTCTTTAATGATGGGTTTTATCCCTTCCACAGCAGGACATTTTCTCTCTCTCTTTTTACATTTAGTCAAGTTTTGACTAAATGTTTTAACATAGAGGGGGAATCGAGACGAGGGTCGTGGTGTATGTGTGTGTGTCTGTCTGTCTGTCTGTCTGTCTGCGTGTGTGTGTGTAGAGCGATTCAGACCAAACTACTGGACCGATCTTTATGAAATTTGACATGAGAGTTCCTGGGAATGATATCCCCGGACGTTTTTTTCATTTTTTCGATAAATACCTTTGATGACGTCATATCCGGCTTTTTGTAAAAGTTGAGGCGGCACTGTCACACCCTCATTTTTCAATCAAATTGATTGAAATTTTTGTAAAGCAATCTTCGACGAAGGCCGGACTTCGGTATTGCATTTCAGCTTGGTGGCTTAAAAATTAATTAATGACTTTGGTCATTAAAAATCTGAAAATTGTAATAATTTTTTTGTTTATATAAAACGATCCAAATTTACGTTCATCTTATTCTACATCATTTCCTGATTCCAAAAACATATAAATATGTTATATTTGGATTAAAAAAAAGCTCTGAAAATTAAAAATATAAAAATTATGATCAAAATTAAATTTCCGAAATCGATTTAAAAACAATTTCATCTTATTCCTTGTCGGTTCCTGATTCCAAAAACATATAGATATGATATGTTTGGATTAAAAACACGATCAGAAAGTTAAAACGAAGAGAGGTACAGAAAAGCATGCTATGCAGCACAGCGAAACCACTACCACGCTGAACAGGCTCGTCAGTTTCACTCTGTTTTGCACAAGCGGCGGACTACGGTCATTGTGAAAAAATGCAGTGCGTTCAGTTTCATTCTGTGAGTTCCACAGCTTGACTAAATGTAGTAATTTCGCCTTACGCGACTTGTTATTTGTTTTTTTGCCAAGCTTGTGTTGATTTGCTTTTCTGAAGCTCTCTATTGTAACTTAAGCATCAAAGTTCATACTTATATACGTTTTATAAGTGGGAAACTTACTAGCCTCATCTTGTTGGTGAAGGGTTACACCTCTGGATCACAGGTAAATGGACTAATTTTGGGGACTGCATCGGGATTCCTGGAGATGGTATCAATGCAGTCCCAGAGTTTGATGGTGTTTTTGTCGGTACTGTGGTGGTTTTGTTTCAAATGTTCTGTTTCTAACCCTGTGTACATGGTTCTTCTACAGCTAAAACAAAATGGGAAAACTTAAAATATTACATGCATGATATTTTCTTGGGACATGCAATGACCAATTTCCTACTAAGCTTGAACGGAAGCATGAAGATGGTTCAGGCTTGACTCACTTTTTTATATAAAGTATATTGTGACTTCTGGTTAATGGTCCTTGAAAAGAGATCATGGTATTGTGATTTCCTTTGTGTGATGCAATGTTCTGTTATGACTGCTGACATGGATTCTGATCACGCATAATCAACACACATCCACTCATGCATACATGTGCACACACACAAATTTCACAGATAAATGAGTGTATATTATATTATGATTTCTCAATAGTGTAGCATTTGTAATATAGTGTTGCAGAGGCTTTTTCAACAGTTTTGTCAAGTTGGCTTTGCAGCAAAACTTTGCACTCTTGTTTCCTTCACACTAGCTTTCTAGGATGTAAATACAATTTGGTACAGATAGAGGCCTTTCTGCATATGCTCTCCTATGCAAGCTTCTTGTTCTTGGCAAGATGTTTAGTTTACTTTTAATGAACTGCCAGTTCCACAGGTAAATAGATTTTCTTATAGCTTTCACTATAGAGTACCTGAGATAAAAGTTTGAGCTTGCAGCTATCACAGTCGACCAGCAAGAGTTGTCATTTGCATTTAGATCTTTAGAAAGAGAGAATGAAAATAGTTCAGTATCATAATGCCTATCCATTTCACTTTAAGTTTGAGAATGTTTATGAGAATGTTCAAGGAAATATCTAGCTGAGCAAAATTATTCTTAATTGTCAGGAAGTTTTTAGTTCAGGCTGCCTTGTTACAGTTCTATAAAGATTAGAGTGTACTTAACAGAAACTGCCTTTGTATTCCAATGACTAAGAAATTGAGAGTTGCAAAAGCAGGCTGTTCAGGTTGAGATGTTAAATTGGTACATCTGTTGTTGCAAGAACAACTGCTGCAATGAATGATCGCTGTAGCTAAAGACCAAGAGTTAATTAATGGCCAGCTAATGTGTATTTTTAGAGGCCTTTGAGTATGCAAAGAAACTTGTTTGTTCGACCAAAAGCCTCAATGGAATTAAAACTTGCACCAAAGAAAGGTATTACAGCAGACTTCCGAGAAGCAGCTGCATCTGTGGTACGATCAAGTTCAGCTTTTACAATATCTTATGTCTTGCATCCTTTAGGACTACATGGAAGCCCAGATGACGAGCCAGTCATTCACGACGTCGTACAGTGCGGTTCCCAACCAAATGGACGGCACGCTGCCCAAAGACAACAAGCAGCGATTCTCCTCCTACAGCGGATCCTCCTTCAGCACCACTTTTGATCCCGACAATGTGCCTGTGGACCGTTCCCCGGTCTACTCTGGGTAAGTGCACAAGAAGTTTTACTATTAATGTATTTACCGTATTTGACGGATTACAAGACGCACCGTTTTATAAGCCGCCCCCCTGACTTTGAAAAAGAAAATTGGGACGAGCCACGTATAGGCCGCGTCACTATATTAGCCGCCGTTGAAAAAAATATAATCAGATTGTGTCAATCAATCAAAACAACCAGGCAAACGAAAGTACGGTATTTGGCGAAATCGGCTCTGAGAATAAACAAGTGAAACAAAGAAGAAAAGTAAAAAAGTTTTAAGAAAAATATCACACACACAATTTGTAACATGTAGTCTCACCCGGAATAAGCTTTTTTGGGATGATTTACGACTTTTGCGCACATTTCGAGCAGACGAAAACACAACATGGCGGCTCTTGCTCCTCCAACTATCGCGAGACACAAAAAAACTCAATCTCGCGCGCGCCAGATCCTGATACATCCGGTGTTTCTCTGTACGCTATCTTGTCACGACGACTTGTTGACAAACCAAGATTCGTGAAAGAAAGAGAAAAGCGCCGAGTCTCGAGTCGAGAGCTAATAAAGTACCGGTAATCGCTATTTGAGCGAAATGAAAATCCGCAGCGACTTCCATTAGGTGAATGCTATTCAAGTTTAGGTAACGTTTTAGCCGCATCTTTTTATAAGCCGCAATGCGATTTAAAAAAAAAAAAAGTCGCGGCTTGTAGTATGTCAAATACGGTACACATGGTGTGTGTGGTCTGGCTGCAGTTGTTTGTTTTGGGGCACATTTGTCATAATGCACTCGAAAACATGGTATTAAGGACGTTTTTGTTGTTGACAAAATGAGATGTTTGTTAATATACTACATAAACCAGCAAAAGATGCTGAATAGCTTGCACACAAAAACATTAATTCTGTCTTTCAAAACATTTATTCCATTTTTCGTAGTTTGGACTGGATTTACCTGAACACTATCACATGTAATGTTGAAGAAAAGATTGCTATGGTGTGACAAGGAAAATGATATCGAAGTATAAAGTTTCATGCAGATATTGTGTTTTCTTTGTGTGTGTGTGTGTGTGTGTGTGTGTGTGTGGGGGGGGGGGGGGTAATCTATGGTATTTTTATCAAGTAGAAATGCCCTGTCTTTTACTCAGATACGAAGATTAATAATTGTGTGACACAATTAGTTGTTCATGAGTATTTATATTTTTAACATTAGCAAACTGAAGTGGAAAAGGTAAATCGATGTTGTTCAATGGGATCTTTGCTTTCATGGGTGTGCATATGTGTTTTATTACATTTCTAGATGTCGAATTATTGGTTGTTGTTTTTTCATGTCAGTAGTTCTGGCCATTTGAGATTGTATTCCTTTGTTTTGAAAACTGGTGTGCCTTTCATTCACTACGGAATGTAAAATGCGCTAATAAGCGTTTCATGCAGCCAGTTAAAAAAGGTACTGTGAAAAAAGTACTGATATGTTCCAGTCTTTGTGGACTCTTCTTGTTCAGTCACACAAACCTGACTATAGTTTGCTGCAGTTGAGACTGAAACGTAAAGTACCAGATGCATGCAGGTTGTTTTGAGTGTGGGTCATGTGAGCCTTTAATTTCTCTTTGTCGTTTTTAATTTTGTATGTTTTTATTTGAGTGATTGATTTTATGTGAAGTGCATTTTGTGTGTGTTAAAGTGGTGTGTTTAAGTGTCTGAGCTTGTTTTTAAACGGTTCTGTAAGTTTTTTTGTTTTTACATTTAGTCAAGTTTTGACTAAATGTTTTAACATAGAGGGGGGAATCGAGACGAGGGTCGTGGCGTATGTGTGTGTATCTGTCTGTGTGTGTGTCTGTGTGTGTGTGTAGAGCGATTCAGAGTAAACTACTGGACCGATCTTTATGAAATTTTACACGAGAGTTCCTGGGTATGGTATCCCCAGCCATTTTTGGCTCACGTAAGTGTAGCCTATGCGATGATAAACTTTGTCTGTCTGTGCGTGCGTGCGTGCGTGCGTGCGTGTGTGTGTGATAGAAACTTTAACATTTCCGAGTCTATGGATAAAGCTCGCATAAGAAGATTACGTCTCGGTCAAAAGTGTTTGACGTGTGTGATAGAAACTATTTGAAGACGTCACATTATGACGTAAGAGGGTTAGACGTCACGCAAAGGAATTACTGAAAGTCTCGGTCATTCTTATTGTGAGCGGGCCGAGACTAGTTGGCAGATCCAGGGTCTCGCTTTCTTGCACAGTTTCACCTATGCTTACTGTGTGTGTGTGTTTGTGTGTATGTGTGACGGAGTGATTGAATTTGTGTTACTGTTTGTCGATTTCTTACGTGAGCCTTGAAGGCTTCGCCTCTTGTTTTCATTTTTTCGATAAATGTCTTTGATGACGTCATATCCGGCTTTTTGTAAAAGTTGAGGCGGCACTGTCACACCCTCATTTTTCAATCAAATTGATTGAAATTTTGGCCAAGCAATCTTCGACGAAGGCCGGACTTCGGTATTGCATTTCAGCTTGGTGTCTTAAAAATTAATTGATGACTTTGGTCATTAAAAATCGGAAAATTGTAATACATTTTTGTTTTATATAAAACGATCCAAATTTACGTTTATCTTATTCTACATCATTTCCTGATTCCAAAAACATATGAATATGTTATATTTGGATTAAAAACAAGCTCTGAAAATTAAAAATGTAAAAATTATCAAAATTAAATTTCCGAAATCGATTTAAAAACAATTTCATCTTATTCCTTGTCGGTTCCTGATTCCAAAAACGTATAGATATGATATGTTTGGATTAAAAACACACTCAGAAAGTTAAAACAAAGAGAGCCACAGAAAAGCCACTACCGCGCTAAACAGGCTCGTCAGTTTCACTCCGTTTTGCACAAGCGGCGGACTACGGTCATTGTGAAAAAATGCAGTGCTTTCAGTTTCATTCTGTGAGTTCCACAGCTTGACTAAATGTAGTAATTTCGCCTTACGCGACTTGTTTTTTGACTCACATGCGAAGCAAAAGTGAGTATGTATTCACCCGAGTCGTCCGTCCGTCCGTCCGTCCCGGCGTCCGTCCGTCCCGGCGTCCGTCCAGAAAACTTTAACGTTGGATATTTCTTGGACACTATTAAGTCTATCAACACCTGATGTGGCCTGATGGTGTATGGTTACAAGATCTCAAAAAACATGTGCGGCAACTTGACCTCACTTCAAGTTCAAGGTCACAGGGGCCGTAATTGTTGTCTTAAAAACGACCATTTTTCACATTTTCGCATTTTTTTCTGAAGTTATCGAGAATGGCAACCTTAGCTATGTATGCTATACAGGGCAATGTAAGCCCTATCTTTGGACACCAGTTTGGTTGACCTTGCTTCAAGGTCAAGGTCGCAAGGGTCCTTTAAAGTTGGATTGTATACATATTTTGAAGTGACCTTGACCCTGAACTATGGAAGATAACTGTTTCAAACTTAAAAATTATGTGGGGCACATGTTATGCTTTCATCATGAGACACATTTGGTCACATATGGTCAAGGTCACTTTGACCCTTATGAAATGTGACCAAAATAAGGTAGTGAACCACTAAAAGTGACCATATCTCATGGTAGAAAGAGCCAATAAGCACCATTGTACTTCCTATGTCTTGAATTAACAGCTTTGTGTTGCATGACCTTGACCTTGGGTCAAGGTCACATGTATTTTGGTAGGAAAAATGTGTAAAGCAGTTCTTAGTGTATGATGTCATTGCTAGGTTTAGTTATTTGGCCTTGACCCTGAAGGTCAAGGTCATGTAAAGGTCAAGGTCAAGCATGTGAGTCGTATGGGCTTTGCCCTTCTTGTTTACTCATGCAGTGCAGAAATTATTTTGCATCGCTTTCTGGTAATATGAAGTTCAAAGGAAATACGGTTTCCTGCCGCAGTGCCCTCAGGTCATTAGCCGAAGAAATTGCAATTTCATGCTTTTCTTGGACCCCTTGTTTTTTTTTAGTGAGCCTGGCTCAGATACCAAATTATTCACACTCCTTCGTTCGACAAGAAGGCAATGAATGCATAGGCAGATGTTGTGTCTGGTGGCGAAATGACTGAGGAGATGAATTAGTTACGGCCTGTTAGTTGTAAGACCGTACCTGTGACATGCTGCCCATGGTCCTTTTTCAGTCGGCGGGAACGTGCTCAGCTTCTAAGCAACGAATGTTTTAATTTGATATGGCTGTCACCCGTAGTTCCTGTGTCTCTTTAATTTCCTGTTCTCACGAAGCTAGCATATCTGTGAGGGTGTTGGTTGGAATCATGTTTGGGAATAAAAAGGAATACAACTATACCTCCCACCCTATTCCTCCCGCGCATCCTAACTCCTCTGACGCAATTAGATTAGGAAAAATAACGGCCTTTGGTCTGCTTCACTTGGTTATCAGCGAACAGCAATGGGAGCTTACTTTCCTTTATCACCTTTGTCCATCTTGTTTCTGCCTTATGTTTTCACCCTATCTTTCCTCAACACACACGGACACATTCGCACACTGAATGAAATGTCATGTTTGCAACATTACGTATACAATTAACAACACCTTGTTGTCTGATACAAGTTTAACATTGTATACCTCGTGGTATTCAGCACAAGCATCAGCGTTTTCGAAGATAAAGACAGCGGTTTGACGGGATTTTACCTGGAAGAGAACAAATCTGCAAGCTGCGTAGTTTCTGTGCTTTTTCTGTGTAATTTGATGGTAGTCTAGACATTACACAAACACGTGTGAGACGAAAGAGAATGAGTCATTAATTGAGTGTCATTCACTCACTTGTCTCTAAGAAAGCCATTACATGGACGCTGTTTTTTCAACACATCAGAATTTCCGTAACCATCGCAGACCCTGTACCTTACACCCAGTGTCTTGACATTACCTTTCAGGATAACTTGATGAAAAGATTTTGTAGAAAAGTCTTTCACCGTCAGAGGAGTTGTAGACTCAGTTTATATTTTACTTTGCACTCATTAGTGAACACGGCCCTGTGGCCTCAACTTTTTGTTTTAACGTAAATGACGTCATCAAACTTTTATTTTTATTTTTTTTTATTTTTATTTTTTAAATGAACGGGGATATGATCTGGAAGAATTCACATGAAAAGTTTTATGAAGTAGTTTTATGGTAATCGCTGCACACGTAGTCAAACATGCTAACCTGGCTTCCTCTCGGTTCTGTCGAATAGGAATACTGGCAATAATGTCTTGTCTTTGCCATGTAAACACAGACCCGTCCAGACTTGTGCATGTAATTTGAGCATCCTTCCACAGAACAAAAAGAACAACCAGGTAGTCCGACAAAGCACACTCCGGGGCTCCGATGCTCACAACATGCAGGAAGATAGCTGTCAGAGTTGGAAAGCTTTCCTCACTGTTCCCACTTCTGGGCGAAATGACGAAGAGGGCCGTTGTGACAGATCCGATGACAAACGACTGGCACTCTGTCACAACTATTTCCGTCAAGGGGACAGATTCTTAGGATAGAAAATAGACTCCAGAGGAGAAAAGTAATATAGGGAGTAGGTCTCAGGTTCTTGTAACAGAGTCAGTGAAGGTGAATAGGTTATTAGTAAATGCCACCCTCACACACGGCACGTGGGGGTTTGAGGTTGACAGGTTGACACTGAGATTCTCATCAAGACCAGAGAAGTGCGCTGGAGTGGGTTAGGTTGGAGGGGATTTTTTCTCGTGCAAATCTGCATTTAGTCCTGGACTTTTCTTTGCCACAGTTACTGAAGAAACAATTATGGCCTTTAGGTACAGTGAGTGAAAGAGAGGTGAAACAGTAAATGTCACTTAAAAGAAA